>NW_009235513.1:21722-27496 GCF_000690835.1 Fulmarus glacialis
GATATAGGCTTGTATCAAGTATCCTGTGAACGTCAAGACAAAAGTCCATGCATCCACCACATAAAAATTGATCTATTTTGGCTAAAACTCATAACAAAACCTAAATATCTTATGCTGAGGCAAAGCATGGTAAATCTGCTCAAGACAGCTACAAACAAATAAAATATAGCACAGTTATATGCCACAGTCTTTGATCTGGCTTCAAAGCCCTTGTATTAAAAAAAAAAAAAAAAAATTAAGAATTGGTCCATACAGGTACTGCTACTTTCACTAGGAATTCCTGATTCATCTGCTAGGCATATACTACAGAATGGGAACAAACTTCTTCCTGTGTCGAGGTGACACTGGCCCATTCCCATTAGCAGCAGGGACATGTTTCAAGGGCCATCTATTTTTCTGAACAGAAGAATCACCACAGAAATGCAGACTTCAGTCTCTTAGAAGGTTTCAAGCAGGAAAAAAGGAGAAAAAAAAAACCAAAAAAACCACAAACCTGAACAAATTACTTTCCTCTCAGGACAGCAGTCCCATACTGTAACAATCAGAGGCTCAGGTCAAGCCTCTTTTGTGATACTTAAGTTTTAAGGCTGATTTCCGCAGAGGATGAAGTAAGTGGGGGAAAAATGGAAGGTGAAATGCCTAGAAAAGGAATGGAAGACAATTAAGAGAAATCATCAGGGATCTTAGCGCTGCATGGCCTATACACAGTCCATGCTATGGCCTCTGACAAGAGATTTACAGACAGAGACTGCAGGAAATGGAGCTGCTTAGTTATTCAGCCCCCTTCCAGACTATCAGGTAGTGGAAGTAGCAATAAGATACCTTTTGACTAAGGAGGATGCAGGGTGAAAGACCGACACATACAGTGCATAAATATGTTAATGTAGTTACTGAAGTAATTTTTTCTGTAATGTGTATATGGCTGCAAAAATTATTCCATTCGTTTTACGCAAAAGAAGCGCATTCATCTTTCTTAATTAGGGAGAAAGTAGGACTGGTACTAGGCTTAAAAATAAAAGTATGGTTAATTTTGAAGTCCTCTATGTGCCCCATTCTGGTGAAATCCGATAAAATACTTCCTCCAACACTGCTTCTGACTCATGGGAATGTATTTGTGAAGTACATGACTGGAAATTCAATAGAATGGCTTGTACTAGTTTCTTGGTCTGTCCAAGAACAAATCTGCAGACATAAGTAAGCACACAAATAGAAGTCTACATATTAGCTAGTGTTTTCATTAAAATATCCTGAGATTCCTTTTAACTCAACATCAGACAACCCTTCACAGTTCTAGAACAATGGAGCATGAATGGACCTCCTCAGAGATTCAAAAGAACAAGATAAAATGCGCTATATGAAAATCAAGCATGTCCTTTTACTTACTGAATCAATGGGTTTTTAAAAAGGTGTTACCTGCCGTTAACATCTGTCACACTTACTCTCAGCTTTAGTTATTTTACATTGCTCATCTTTAATCTGCTACTTTTTTCTTCATTTGTTCTCAGACGCAAAAAAAAAAAAAAAAAATTAGCAGTGCTCTAACATTGCAAAGTTCCTCTGTAATGACAGAAGTGCTGTCTGCAGTGATGATAAATCCCAATATGCTACCATGCAAAACACTGCAAATCTGAGTTTCCAAAAGGCCTGATCCCAGGTGAGCGTGAATCTTTATGCACTGCGGCTGATCATGAGCCCTACAACCAGATAAACTGTAACAGAGCTAGAGATGTTTTGAATTCCATTACAGACAGAAATACACACGAGATAGTGCTGCCTGTATCATAGTCCGGGAAAACTGGTACATTTGAAAGTTTGGAAACCATCTTATTTGAATGACCTGAATCTTTTGTGTCTTTAATTTCTGTTCTAACAGAAGCAGAAGTTGACAGATCATCCTGCAAGTGCTGGGAATAACACCTCCAGTTTCTCTATGCTTTGATAAGACAAAATGTCGGATAAACACCACTTTTCTGTGCTACTCACTGCATGCTGCTTCTGATTCATCTGACCCATCAGGACATTCTTCTTCACCATCACATTTCCACCTGGCTGGGATGCAGTGGCCGTTGTCACAAGTGAAATCTGATTCGGCACAAGTTTTCTTTGCTGCAAGACAAAAAAAAAAAAAAAAAAAAAAAAAAAAAGAAAGTACTTGACATGAATATAAGCAGTCCACTAAGGATGATACTGATTCTGATTGCCCTGTATTGAGAGGATTCATTTTGCATTCAATATTGCTTCTTCATGAAAAAGCCAAACAGGTATCAAAGACGGGTGTTTCTTCTCGCTAGAACCCTTATCCCTTCATTATTTAACGTGGATTCGCTCTTTTATGTCTTTTTCCAGACATTCGAAAACCAGGGATGTACTTTATCAAAATAATTTTCTAAGGCTTTTACTACAAAAAGCTGCTGCCTACATGGAACTGAAAGCATGCTGCATGATTTACAGGCAGGTAAGACAAATCTCACCTTTGGAGTACTATAATCTAAGTAATAATGTTTTTATCTACGCAATCTATTCATGGCTTTTTAGTACATCTGTCACCATAGTAGATGATCATAAAGCACTCCTCCAAACACTAAAAATCATTTCATTAAATGTCAACTACTCCGCGCTCTTTGCTTTGCTTGCATCAATCTTGAAAAAGATGCAAGACATGAACTCAAGCAATTAATTGGTCTATTCCTCTGTGCCAGTGGCACAGGACAACCAGTGCCCTGTAATACTAGTCAGCATCTTTCCACTGCAGCAGAAAGTAAGTAATCTACAGATATCTGGCCCCTTCAGTCCGTGGCATCAGTGTCAATGTGATCACCAGACACTCACTGCTTTTGCAACGGTGACTTCAGTGGCTTTTCTGCTAGGAACTGGACCGAACAGCCACGCTGTGGGAGTCATGAACAATGAATCAGTCTCGGTGTTATCACCCCTGAAGTGCAAGACTCTATGGCTAACTGGTATCTATCTTTGTTAGTGACCGATTTACACAGGAAGTGCTGGTGGGGAGAAGATTTGTTTCTTCCCTCTGCAAAGCTGCTCACAACCTAATAGGATCACAGGAAAATTCAGGTAGTAAAGGACCTCAGGAGGTCATCAAGTCCAACATCCTGCTCAAGACAGGGTCAGCTCTGAGGTCAGACCAAGTTACTCTGGGTTTTATCCAGTCTGGTCTTAAAAAACCCCAAGATGGAGACAGCGCAACCTCCCTGGGCGATCTGTTCCACTGCTTAGCTGCCCACACGGTGAGGGTTGAGCCTGATAGCTATTCCCTGATATGTCATGTGCACACATCATTGCCACATCAATGTTTCTTCCAGCAAACATTTTCAAAGCATTAAACACAACAAATAAGCCTCCAGGGTTTGATCTTTTATTTACCTTTATTTTTTTCTTACATGAGCTGCTGTCAGGGGGGGAACCATGTTAAATATTGGTCACACGCCCACACAGGAAACAAGGGGCATTACTGTGTGAGGTCCGGGAGAGGTCTACGTGGCCAAAATCAAGTACTCGTTTTCTAGTACACAAAACATGCAGCTTCCCTGAACAGGCATCCAGCAGGAAAACACTGCAAAGCATCACTAAGCAGCTGTACAATTTCTCAGGAAGCACTTTATAAAGAGAACATACATTTACTCCCCTTCTGTTGCTAAATGAGCCAGATTCGGGGAAGGAAGACAATTTTCTCTTCAGTCATTCAGAGCCAGATATTATGAACTAATATAGCAAAAACCTCAACCCCATATAGACCAAGCGTTTTACAAGAGACCAATCATACTAAGAATCTCGTCTGATCTTACAAAGACATTGCACATCCATTATCAGAGGGAAAAGACTTTCTCCTGAACATCTCTGGTTAGAAAGCCAAAACTTGTGAAACTGGCTATCGTGCATCACTTCTGGTGTATTTAATGCAAGTTTGATTTATTAATCTGATGTACTTAATGGTCAGAAATTCTGATGAGATACTGATGGGATATGAATGCATAACCAAAGTCAGAGCAGTCTCCCGCTCGCTGTGAAGCTGACGGGGTAAAATGTTGGTATCTGCTTTTAGGGGAAGGTTATGGCATCTACAAATGAAACAATCACGTCTTCATCCAGAAAGCAGAGACTAGTGTAATACTGGAGACATAAGAAACCTAATTTAAAAAATTTATTTAGTTTTATACTAGCTCTCTCAATGCCCTAATGTCTTGTTTTCCATAGGAAAACTGTCCTTTGACTTATTCTCTAGAGATCCAAACAGCAACACAATTACTTTTCCACCTCAAAATAAACCTCCCCTTTTTCCATCAGTCTAACACTCTGATCACTGTTATTTCCGGGACATGTGGACGCAAGCGCAAGCGAGGGGATCCGCCACAGAAAGGAACGTAACAGGCATTCCCTTCAACATGGCCAACCTGCTCACAGCAGATGGTGGCACTGATTGCTTTGTTCCCCTGACACTGCTCTTCGGCAGCACAATTAATAGATTGCCAGGATTCACAAAAGGGGGAGAAAAGCATTACTGACAGTCCCAGGGTGTCATTTGGAAGGTGTTAACATGCTCCCCGAGTGCAGCTCCTCTTTGCAAAATGAAGTTGGGCACAACCGTTCATCAGCAGCGGCCTAACTGAAAAGTGTCATCCCTGTCCGCATGCCCACCCAAAGGTCTGACAGTCCCGTGCCAGATAAATCAGCAGGATACAAATGCATTCGGTCCTTTGTTTGAATCTAAGCTGTCTAATCTCTTAAAGGAGCAGGATTAAGGGAGGGAGAGCTCAAAGCTTTCTATGATTATTGTATCTACTGCTACTATTTCTATTTTTTTTTTTATTTACTGTTTCTGCTTTTTATTATTTATATTTTATATGCTACATTTTATTTGTTATTATTTTTTACTACTATTCTCTCCAACACATTGGGTCATAGCTCTGGAGACTGTCTTAATTCCAATAAACTCTGCTTTGTGTTGCGAACAGCAACCCAGATAATTCAAACTGCGAGAATATTGAAGCACTATCTTATTTCTTACCTCTAATGCAAGACTGGAATCACTTTATTTCCAACCAGATTCACCTTCTGGCACTCAATTGTCATGTCTCTGGGATCACAACACAGGCAGGGAGCAGTTAATTAAAATATCAGCTCTCTGTCTTTTTTTCCTTTTTCTTTTTCAATAACCTTTTCTATTAATCTCCCATGTTATACACCTTTCTTCTATCAATTCTCTATTAAAAATTCATTGAGACCATAAATTGTCAGTGGTACATTAAAATGTAAAATAAATAAATACATCCCTTTTAGACCATAGGGAGGACACAGGTTCGTTTTACAGTTTCACCTGGCTCAGAAATAGGCAAGCAAAATTAATTGTTCCCCTGAGATCTATTTCCTTTGCCGTAAGCAGCCCAGGGAGCTCCGCTCACAAGTCTCTTCAAAATGAACATAAACAAACAAGAGTAAGTAGTACGGCATCCCTGCGCCTCTGCTCCTTGAGGGGCAAACCAATACCTGGAACAAGAAGAGAGAAGGCTACTGAAGCATACACAGAGCCTTTCATCTTCTCCCCTGCTCGGATGCAGAGAGTGACACCAAAGAGATTGCCTTTCTTTTGACTCTTGCTTGATTTGCCGTTGGTACCTGCTTTTCCCTTCTCACATCTGCAGCTGGACAGATACATGAGAAACTCCAGGGTGGAAGTCGGCGCCTGTGCAGCCATGGGGGATGAGCCCTAGCTTGGGCAGCTTTCCAAAGGAAGGCTTGATCAAGGGAAGTCATTCCTG
>NW_009235513.1:27527-65874 GCF_000690835.1 Fulmarus glacialis
AAAGGCAAGAGGGGAAACAAAGGTTTCAACTTTATCCAGCCATGACAGAAAAATACCCTAACACACTGAATTTTAAACTAAATTGCATCAAACCAACATGATCCCTCATTTTGCAAAATGTCCTTTTCTTTTCCATTACTCATATCTCTTAGTCTGAACTGCAAGTAAGGATTCAGGGTTCATCCCTGCAGCAAATTAAAAGCAGAGAACCCAGGGAGACTGGTTTCGAAGATGGACATTTATAGAGGGAATTCATAAAAAAGCAATCACTAGGGATATGTATAATTAGACTGGAGGAAATAAATATATACTGAAAGGAACAACTCTTGTACTGGCTAGGAGCAGGGACTGGATGATCTAAATGACTTCTAACTTCCAAAAATACCTCTCTCTGAAAGATCAAATCCCTGACCCTAAGGCCAAACAGGTATCTGAATCTAACTGAAAGGTCCAGGATTTATTCTTTCTTCCTCATTCTAATAAAACCCAACATCCTCCCACCCACCCCCACAAGCCTTCAGTCACTTCATTTAACCTCACTTAACCTTCGTTTCAGTTCTTGAGACTTTATGGGGCAGGACTATCTTTACAGTTACTCTTTATAAGATACCAGGCTCTCTGTGATTCAATTTCCAATTCATGCCTCTTGCTTATTACTATTTCGCACATCTGTAATACTAAGCAATACAACACGCTACAATTGCTTCATTTTTTGCTACTCCTAATTTTCCCCAACCAACACAACTGAAGAGCAGAGTGAACATATTTCCTCTCATCATCAATAGCTCTGTGAGCAAAGCTGTAGTTGTTAAACAGCAGCGGTGATGTAAAAGCACATACAAAAGCACGTTTTCTGATTACAACTTGCCCGTAAAGGACAGTTAATACATCAAAGATTTTTTTTCCCCCTAAGAGAATGAACCCCTACGTAGTAATAACAGACTCGAAACACAGGATTTTTAGATTAAGGGTTTTGTTCAGTCTCTGGGTTGTGTATCCAAACAGGCTGATGAGAGCATCCTTGAGCATTAACCCACAGAGACACCACAGACTGTGCTCTCTCCCCACCTTCCCCCCTCAGTAACTGTTGGCCAATTTCCACCAATTCTGAAAGGGGGGAAAGATGTGAAAAATAAGTCTACTCCTACAAGTTTCATAAAATTGGTAGCTGAATAGAGAACAATCAAAATTACAGCTCCGCAGAGGGACATGAGGCAGAAAGTGGCCTCTGGGCCGGTCTGCAGTGTGTGCTGCCAGCCAGCCAGGACTGTGCAGCTTCTGCACCTCATGCTCAGGGTAGGTTTACTGCAGAGGGAAGAAGGCTATTAGGGATTAAAAAACAAATGAGCAAAAACCCCAGACACCAAAACCATTAAAAATTGGTTTCATTTGTTCCGCTACCCTCATTACTTCACACGGATCCTGCTCCTATTTTAACTTCTGAATCAACACCAGCCCTCCCATTAAACCGTGTATCTGTTCTCATTTGCAGCCAGTATTCAGCCTTCTTGCAGAAATTAGTTTCACCCAAGCCGCTGTAAAAATAAAATAAAATAAAATAAATTAAAAGGCCATACAATGAAAGTTTTGCTGTGATCCTTCTACAGCAGTAAAATAGCACAACCCTGTAGGACAGGAGAATGGGAAGATGGTGGTAGCCCAGAAAGAGAAATTGAAATTCATAAAACAGGGTTTCATTTCATGCTGGGAAACTTCAATGGCAACTTTGATCAGTGGCTTATCAGAGCCGCTGACAAGACTCCATACAAGAAGAAGAAAAGCAGTATCACACGAGTTCAGGAGCTTAACACAGACCACCGTCATCACTCAGGCCCGAGAGATGCCAACAGCAGCTTGAAGTGTAACATCGGCCACAAGCTCTTCTGGAACAAAACACATCATTATTATGGCTCACTCTGCACTTCTTAAGGACCTCAATTAATCCAGTCTCACAGTGAGCTAAATTCACCCCAGCTGAACCATTCGCTTGGCCCAATGAGGTTTTCTGCTTACCAAGAGAAAGGTAGGGGCTGGGCTTATTATTCAGCTCTTGAGAGAGATTCTGGGCTATGCAAAACTTGACAGCAAAGACATCTTCAGTTTATAACCTCGGTCAACTCCTGATCGCAAACACAGCCACCATGACATTGCAGATGCCACTCCCAAACAAAAACTCCCAGTGATACAAGAAAACAAATTCTTTTTTTAATCTTTTAAAATTTGAAGTTAAGTTCACTGCAAACTTGGTATGTACTCCCAAACTCAGGAAACTGTTGGAGCAGGAGACTGAGCCCCAACCACATACTTTGTCAGTGTCCCTGCCCTTCAAAAAAGTCTGTGGTACTGATCCCAAATCCTTTGGCCAGGTTGTACACCCAAAGGATGTCTTAGTCCTCTTAAGGAGATTTGAAAATCCTAACCTACATTTGACAATACTGCAGCCCAAGTACTCTCAATTCCTGAGTATCGATTTTGCAAAGGAGGAAGTGTAACAGAGAGTGTAGGACAATCCACCCCGGTGTGGTTTCCTGGTCACAGCTGGTGGGCAAACAGTGCTCCATCCTGGCCGTGCCCAGCTGCCCCCACTTTAGGCACCCAAACATCAGGTGTTGGGAGCCCAGTCCCACCAGCAGCACCTCTGCCAGGGTTACAGGGTCGGCTGCAGGCGGCTCCTTGCTACCAAATCCTCGGCATGGGAAATCCCAGGAACATGTTGTTTTGCAGCTATAAAATGGCAATAGATAAGATCAGAGTTGAAATGTCAGGATATCCTAGTGGATGTGGAC
Organism: Fulmarus glacialis; assembly: GCF_000690835.1. Taxonomy (NCBI): domain Eukaryota; kingdom Metazoa; phylum Chordata; class Aves; order Procellariiformes; family Procellariidae; genus Fulmarus; species Fulmarus glacialis. The sequence goes on from NW_009235513.1 coordinate 30,314, forward strand.
TGTCAAGTCCTTTTAATTTTCAGACCAAGGACACCTTGAAGTAACAAAAGGGAATATTTAACCACTCTCTGAATCTGGCCACTTTTTTTGACGCTGCTATCTCAGCAGGCAATTACATTTAAAAAGCAAGATTAATCAGGTCACCTTAAACAGCTGGTGCTCAGACACAGACCACAGTCCCTTTCATACTCCACCAGAAATACATTTTAAAAGAAACTTCTCCCCAAGACCCCTTGAACTGGCACCAGAAAACAACACCCGATTGACAGAAGCCTAGTCAGAGGGTTTGGGACTGCTTGAAGCTGCTATTACAGTAACCAAAACATGCAGCTGCTGAGTCTAAACTAGCCCCTCTAATCAATCAAATCAAATCAATTAAATTAAAGGGAGAAAAAGAGATGTCACATGTGATTTTTCATTAATATCAAAGATATCCACCTTTGTGCATTTTAAATGGTAATATGTGTAATACAGAATTACTTAAAAACATATCCATGTTAAAGCTGAGGAAAATGGCAGCACCTAATTGCAAGCTATGGAAAGCTATGGAAAAAACATAGAACGGTGAAACAGCATTTTGTTCTCATGAAATTAAAGTGACTTCAACTACCAAATACATGTCTTCATTGCTAAATTTACTCATGTAACCAAGGCAAAACAACAAAATTTTTCTCCAACCTGTCCTCAGGTTGCTGCTGCCATTTCAGACTTCAAGAAGGGGCTGTACGCTCAAAAGTTGCTCTGTTTTTTGCCAAATATACAAGTTGGTCTAATGAATGCAGCGTTTGTCCCTACAAACCATGCTTCACCAATAGGAAAAGCAGGAATCCCAGAAGAGAATTGAAGGACAAAATGATCACTTGGACTGGCGTGCTCCTTTGAGGGCATTAGAGGTCTGTAAAACATACTACTTGGGTATTCAAGACAAGTTCTCCTTTGGAGTTTGAAGGCTTCACCAGAGCTCTGGGGCTTTGTCTTGGGGAGCTTCGCAGCTGGGAACAGCCCGGGCAGAGAGGTCAAGCACTGCCTTGCTTCAGAAGAACGTGCTCCACACTCCTTCAGGCAAGGCTCCCTCCAACATCTGCTCCCTCTATTTTTCCTTCAGCTTTCTCATTTTTTTTAAGATCCACCCGTAAAGCATCAGTGATCTTTTAAGCTGTACAAAGCCAGGTTTTGTGACAGTTTTCTCATTACTATTCCCAGGAACCCCCATCACCTCAGTGTTCCAGTCTCTGGAGTTTAAAAAAACCAAACAACAAATCCACAAGAAAACCAACCAACCTCCCCCCCTTTCTATTTGTAAACTGGAAAATCGTGTCCTTCTGCAGAGGAAGGGACAAATTTTTCCACCAGCATCTTAAATACACCCCCAGCTTTGCCCAGAAATAGGCTGACAACCCTACCCAGCCTGCAGTCACCTCTGGATGCTACCAATCAACCTCACTGCAATGTGGCAAGTTGGCAGGTGCAAAAAAGTACCTGCCATTCAGTGTGAAAACATGCCCACCGACAAAATCTCACTGACGCCCATCCTCATACAGCAGCAACAGTGACAAGGAGGCTGGCAAGCGTACAGACAGGGTCAGGTTTCAGAAAATGCAAATTTTTATTACAACAAAGATTATGCAAGATAGCACTGTATGAAAGGACTATCGGAAAGCTTGCTCCTCTTAACTTAAGAGATCTGAGAACTTGAAATGCACAAGTCATGCATGTCCTCAGTTCGAGGTACATGGACACAGAGACATTAAATTACATGCCAAAAGTCATGCAGCAAATCTGTGGCATAGCCAAGGATCTGACCCACATCTTTCAGCCACATCTGCTAGCGCAGTATCTTAAGCTCAAGTCAAAATTTCCTCTTTATGGAAAAGAGCAGCCATCACTCTGCCGTGGAAGTTCAACGTGTTTCCAGAACTCCAATTGCTGCAGTCACAACCTCTTCAAAGGATTTGGTATGCTCTGAGCTTCCAGTTTGGTTCTAAACATTTCTTTGACTAAAGCTCATCTGCACTGACTTTTGCTGACAGAATTGCCAGCTTTGTCTGTCTGCTCTGGGTTTTGTTTTGCTTTATTTTAACAAGCAGCAAGACACAAGCTCTTGGGTGGCACCTATATGCATGTTATTGTTCACAATGAAGGACATCTGCAAATTCCTCAAGAGGCACTTCACATTATTCTGTCTTTCTATTTCTGGGAATTAAACACGAGGGGCCATATTCTACCCTGATGAAACATCACCAAAGGCCATGAATAATTATTGGCCTGAGCGATCTCTGTGCAGAATTGGACGCAGATGTTTTTATGACACCCTATGATGTCTGTTTTCAATATAGGTTTTATAACCCTCGCCTAAGTCAGAGTTATGCGCCTCAAGGAGGCACCTATAAATACTGCTGTTCAACAGGATGGTCACAGAGGTACAAAAATGTTCCCGGACAGAAATGTCAAAACAGTGAAAAACTCCCCAGACTCTGAAACTTGGGAGTGATCACAAGCGTTGGACTCTCCAGCCAGGCTGATACTGTGCTGCAGTCCCTGGAGCTTGAAAACTCTTGATATCCCCAAATTATTAATGGCTATCCCTCTCCATAGAGAGGTTAAACAATCAACCCTCTGATGAAAAAAGCCAGGCTTCATGGGAACAAAACATACTGAAGGCCACTTCTGCAAGCAACTATATTAAGGCAGAAAAGCAGAAGTTGTTAATTTAAGTTCACGGAGCAATTTTGGTTCCCACCTACAAACATGCCTATAGCTTGTCAGATAGGCACCAGGGAAACAGAACAGCCATACTTCAAGGCTGAATTTGCCTTCAGTTATTCAGAAAAGGAGAGGAGGGAGGAGACTAAGGACATGTGAATGCAGATCCTTTCACTAAGCTATACTGAGAAGTGATATCAGCAAAAGGAAGGCCTTCTTATATAGTTAAGATTTCTACTCTATTTGATGTTTTTAAGGATTATTGCTTTTTCATAGGTGGTGGTGACAAAATCTCCAAGACCAGTGGCGAAGATGGCAAAGAACATCCCCAAAGCCTGAAGGGCCACTGTTTCTTGCCTGGGTTATGTTGTTGCATCGAAACATTACAACACTGGAGTTTATAGGGGAGATACCATGTTGCAGAAGTTGGCTTTCACAGCTCGAACACCACATTAGTTCTCATTGCCTGAATTTAGTATACATTCTATGAGGTTAAGGCACACCAAAGCAAAACATGGCATCTTCAGCAGAATTTCACGCCAAGTTTGCTAAAAATCAAGTTTGCAGGAGGTAAATCCAGGAGTCCCAAACTCTGCACAGACCCAGTTACGACAAACCCCATCATGCTCTCGCTGCAGCTGCATGACATACGCTATCTTTAGGTTAAAATCAGCGTGAGGCGTTTCTGGCAATCCTCAACCCCTGGCTGCATGTTTGCCACTTCACTGCTAGAGTCTGCCCTTGCACAACTGTGTATGCGTTTTGCAGCCCAGGTCACTCGGTCAACACGGGCTGCGAGAGCATGAAACACGTCTGCTGGGAAGCAGCAGCCATTTCACCAGTCACCTTTGCCACCAAAAGCAGAGCAATGTGATAACACGCTGGGAGTCCCAAAAATTGCAGGCAAAGTAACTTCCTCTACAATTCAGCCTTAAAACAGCCAGAAGAGAAATATATACCATTTAAGCCCTGTTTTGCAGAACATGCCATGGGTCCAGTCTGCATATTGTTACTACAACTGTGTGGAAAAACAGTAACCTGGTATTTACACCTGCAAGCTCTCTGTTTGTAAGCGCAGTAACACACACGCATAGGACATTCCTATAAACAAGCATTATACATTCACAAAAATGCGTTAGTTGCTAACAGCCCAGGTATCTCTGACCTGTAATATAAATTATGCAAATCTAACGACACACTGGAAACCCAGCAGAACTCAATGCAAAACTCACAATCCCTAACAATCCAAAGAAAAGAAAAAAAAAAAAAAAGAAAAAAGAAAAGGCTCTTCAAGAGTCAGGATCAATGACCTAAATCACATACTTGAAGACTCAATCCCCTCAGTGGTAAAAGGATGCCTTCTGTTGATAGGAAACAGGGAGAGGGGACAAGAGAGGCATAACAGACCTGGGATGACTGAGAAAATACTGCCGGTTCTGTGCACAAATCCATGTGCGTGGCCAGAGGGAAAGGCAACACGGGTCTACGCTCCTGACTAGAGAATTACATGTGTAGTAACACACCTGAGCATTCTTTTTTGCAGCTAACAGCAGGGGAAATGAAGCAGCAGAACCAAGCAAAGTATTTATTTTTTATTAGAAGCCATATCACATTTAATGTCACTTCTATAGACGGTCCAGTTGCTTAATATTGGATCAATGTTTGCTCTTTTTCTCCTGTTCCTAATTTAATGAGTAAGTTGCAGGGCGAAAAATGCAAGAAATGCTCTATACGGTTAAAAAAACCCCACATGCCATGGTTTACTTTTCTGGGAGGCTAAAATACTGCAATTAAAATGTCCATTGCACAGTCTTGGAAGAATGAAGAGTCAATAGCAATGAAAGGAGGGGAGATTTTTCTAAAGACTTAATCCAGTGTTTTCAGCTTTATCCTCTTTTTCCATTTGCTTTGTTTTTAGCAAAATTATGGCACTTTTTGGAGTAAAAATTTATTTCTAGGATTATTTTAAAAAAGTTCCCCTTTTTGACCATGCATTGCTTGTCCTGAATTCTTTAACTGCTTCAGACACCAAAAATAGAAATGGAAAATAGAAAGTAATAATAGGTATGCCACATAAGAAAAAATACACACAGAAACTCCCTGTGCCATAATATACACTACTGAAAAGCATTATGTCATACCAATATGTATGGTATAGGAACCTGCATTGAATTAACTGGGTAGCAACACATCAGGAATATCCAAGATGATAAAAAGAAATTTAGACCCTGGTTCTTAATGATCTTTAGACAGACCAGTGCCACCGATGTCCCTATGTATGTACCTGTGAAGATATCTTTTCTACAGCTCTGTTAGCTGCTCTGTAAAGAAGACATGAATTGCATCCAATGACTAAGTTGCCAGGAATCTTGCTTTTTAAGACCACTGAATCAGAGCTCTGGGAATTGTAAGGGATCGCACATAAAAGCATTTTCAAAAACGTCTCCAAAGCCAGCATCGTTTCAGACTGAACAGCAGGTTCATCCTCTGATCCAAGTCTGTTACAGCGGAACCGTGCCAAACAAACGTCTATTAATATTCTGCCAGGAAGCACGAGCGGATGGGCTCTTGCAGTACATTAAGTGAAGTGGTCAGGTTAAGAGTTAGGCATCGGTCACAGAGTTCCTCCATTCAAGCACAAACCTCTTTACCCATCATCATGTGTTGTCAAATGCTTTTGTGCATTGCAATATTAAATACTAGTACCCTGGGGATGGGAAATGAATAGGCACAACATGGAAATTATGATGCATACAACAATACCCTTTAACCTTTTAACAAGTATGACCAAGCTTACTTATTCTGAGCTCTCTAATCATCAAGGCAAGAAGACATCAACAGCTACTGAATCACACTGACAGGGCCTTCAATGGCAAGTGTGGTTCAAAGGTCCATTGGAAACACAGAAAGGCTTTGTCTTTTGATGTAAAGAACAAAGCTACCATGTGGCACAGCATCACACATGCAATTAGTCAGGAAAGTTAATACAGTAGAAGCAGATGGTGGAAGCGTGTCAACATTTTTAGTGGGCACACTTCCCCTTACTCTCGAGTTGCTGTGAACGGAGGTCATGGGGGAGCAGCAGGCAGATTGTCGATAAGCTGGACCACACCAGGGATCAACATTACCCTTTTATCTACCAGTCTGAGGTACCTGTGTGCTCCCACCTCTACCGTCATTGCTCCCATCTTTCAGACACCTCTTCTCCACCACATCCCCATGCCACAGGGTAGCACCGTTAACCTCACTGCATACAGAAGGAAACTGAGGCAAAGAGAGACAAATAGTCTCTAACCCTGGTTGTGCTGGGAGATGCTGACAGGGAAAGGCATTAAAAACACACCTTCTGTGGCCCTTACACGGCTCATTTTGCTCATTTCTGCAGCCAAATGAATTACCAAATGCTACACGACTCACTCATACAGCGCAGCTACAGGACACATCACTCCTAAGTACTTTATAGATTCGCAAAGAGCAACTGCTCCTCTGACGCTTCTCACGTGCCAGTCCTAAAACTCAGCTAACACAGGACAGGAACGAAAGCCTTCTTGTTCACCACCAATTGCACTGGATGTGCAGAAAATGTAAAACCCAAACCACAAGGATCGCACAAAGAAATACAATACAGGAAACACTGTGATTCATATGACTTTGAAGTAACAGCCCTGCACAGAGCCTTCAGACAAAGCCTCGTCTGCTACTACTGTCAACCAGTTCTGCCCAATTCCCCAGCTCTGTACCTCATGGATTTCAATGGTACCCAGGTGAGGATAGCAGGAGCTTTCAGCTCTGCAAGTCATTTAATTAAAATAAAATGAACAACCAGCAGTTAGTCAAACTGCACGTACGCTCCAGCCACTACAGCTGTTGAATTCTGCAGCCCTTGGTCCAATCTGATTTCCTTTAAAGCTCCTGGCAACCCATTAATTAAAATGCATTATTTACAGCTTCCAGGGGCTTGAAACCATGGGATGCACTTGATGGAATTTATGCAATTACGTACAGTCAGTCCTAGTGACAGGCTCCATTCTTGCTCTTGCTCTCCTGCTCCCACACTTGGCCGTTTCCTTGCCCGCAGCTTGTCCACGCAGTGCCATTTGGCCTGGGCCTGCCATGGCTCTATCGGCTGCCATGGAAATGAGCAGGATACAACAAAGGAACCGCGAGTCTCTCGCTGGAGATGGAGGAGTTGCGAGGCAATAGCGCAGGAAGGCCAAGACAAAGAGAAACCAATTTGCCTGCTGCCTCTAAACACAAACAACCCTCCCCCTTTGTGCAAGATGTTGATGAATGGAGTTTTCCCCTGATTTAGAAAACCAAGCCCCTTCCAGCCAAATGCAACCAGGCTAGGTGGATGGAGCATCCTGCCTTCGGTCCTATGCAGCCGTCCATCCATTAGTGCAAAACATCAGTAACGAGGTGATCCACAGCCAAAAGCAAACCCGGAGGATATATAGTTTAACTTACTTAATAAGCAATCCCCATGTCACTTGTACAGCAGCATCTGCTGCAGACAGATCTTCTCTACTTTCAGGAGTTTTTCTTTTTTTATTCCATTATTAAGTAGTCACGCTCATCAGTGATTCCCTTGACTTTGTAAGAAAAAAAGCATTTTAAAACATACATTAGAAGGTATGACTGACAAGCATAACAAAGTCTACTGTGTCTTTGAACTGATTTCCAAAGGTGTTTTACGAGAATAAAGGGAAAATAAAGTTCTGTGTAACTGTGAACTTTTTACTGCTTAAGGAGTCCCACATGAACACTGCTGAAAGATCAAGTACCACAAGCCCAAGACATCCGCGTATATAATCATCCCAACGATTATTACTTTTTTTTTTCTTCTATATGTTTCTCAGTTTTTTTCATGAGGCCAGTGACTTACCTATGTAAAACCGATGGAAACCATCTTTAATGAGACATAAAAAGGAGAAAACTCTGTGAAAATCAGCTGCTATCAAAGCCTAATAGCTTTCTTCCAGCAATACAAAAGTGGATTTTGGCCTTATTCTCTTGTGGTTCATTCACAATAGGAAAAAAAGCAAAAAGTGGAGAAAGCATTTCTTGCATGATGCAGAAGCAGCTCCGCAGATTTCAGTCTGTATTTCCAAATACCCAATCTGCCTAGACCATGCCCTCAGCTGGCCTATCTGCTCTGAAGTCACTGTAGCTACTCCAATTCAGATTAGCTCTAAAAGCCACTCTCACCAAGATGTATTGCAATAGTGCACTGGCATTATTTAAGTCCAGATTTAAATATACTACAGAAGAGATATTTTTCATCACAAGCCCAGAAACACAGGAGTTTGTATCAATATTTGGCTCCTGATTAAGTCTTTTGTCACTGTGATTTTCATAAGAACAGCTATGAATGGATTTATAGGAGATCAGTGACCACGAAAATGTCTCTGAGATGACTGTTATATTATGTTCTCTCTCTTTTGCAGCATTGCCCATTCTGTCCTGGGTCCTTGTAGGTGATAAAATACCAACACTTGCTATCCAGAGCAGCCAGAATGAAATGCCAGACACTTTTTAACAAGAAAGTCAGCAATATCTTTTCAGATGTTCAAAAGAGGAGTTTGTAAAAGCCTAGCCATTTGAGTATGGAGTCCTAAACTTGCAATACTTCAGTAATTTTCTGGGTCCCCAGCATTAACATACACTAAAACATTAATCTACGTGTACAATTTTAATTCAACAGGATTTTTTTTTTTTAAGTTATCTTTTAAGTCAGTTACATCACAATACTGGCAACACTGCGTGGCTATCTGCAGTACAGCGAATGACCTACAGCCTCCAGCTAATCAGTACCCTCTAGAAAATAAAAAGTAGCATCAGAAGCAAAAAGTGAGATTCAGGGGTGAGAATTCTGCCTTCAGAAGCAGGAGGAACAGCATCCCCAAACTCAGCATGTCAGAAATTAATGAACAAGCAGACGAATCACTTTCACATGTTCCTCCAAACTCTTCTCTAAACAGCAGCACAAGTAAGACCCTATATGAAGACTACGGCTACAAGGTAAAGTTAAAAAGTTTTGTAACTACTAAACACCATCCAGCCTGTCACCACCAGAATTGGGACCGGTGAGCAATATCAGAATTAAACTTCCCCTCTGCAAAATTAATGAACAAGCAGACGAATCACTTTCACATGTTCCTCCAAACTCTTCTCTAAACAGCAGCACAAGTAAGACCCTATATGAAGACTACGGCTACAAGGTAAAGTTAAAAAGTTTTGTAACTACTAAACACCATCCAGCCTGTCACCACCAGAATTGGGACCGGTGAGCAATATCAGAATTAAACTTCCCCTCTGCAAATGGTTTCCAGTCACCTAAGTGTTACCAAGACAACTCCAGCAACCAGAATACAAATCACCTTTTGGGGTACCACGGTAAACTCCAGCACTTACCAACTCTGCATGCAAATTTAAATCACAACAATTTAAATGACAACTGTGTAAACAGCAGAAACTATTAAACTATCACAGGAGTCAATGGTACTATAGTCAGGAAAAATGTTACTGGAGGCAGCAACAAAACGGAGCAAAAGGAGGAGGAGACACACACATAAAAAAGTTCAGCCTTGTAATTCATGAGTGCCAGGGGAGGGCTTCTCATTTCCTAGGAAACATCACTTTTTCTTTGACTTCTTGTCCCGGATATCAACTATAAGTAAGTCCCGATGTTGGGGCAAAACTTTACGTGTAAGAAAGCCAGGCAGCTTTGGGTGCCAAGAGATGCCCTGTTATAAATAACCCTGGAGCTGTGCATTTCAATTGTTTTATTTCCGACAACTGCAAAAAAAAGGAAAATGCCTTTGGCACTGATGTGTGAGGCAATCTTAAAACTCAGAGTGTTAAAGAAATGCTCTGGATGCACAAACTATTTTGCAAAAATGCTGATAAACCAAGCACAGCGGTAGTTACATTACCAACCTGAAAAATTACGTTAGTAAATAGCTTCAGCAAGCATAACTATAAGGACTTAAGGCAACATAACTAAGAGTTTTAAGATGCATGACAAGCTCAGAGACTGAAATCTGAGGATGAGGGAGGGGTGGAAACACTGAAAGCCGCACTCTCCATTAAACCTGAGTAACATACAGTGATTTTATTATCCTGTCAGAACATTTTTCACTGGAAAGTCCCAACGCATTACAACCAGAACAGTTAGAGCCAGATTTTCAGGAGGAGACTGGTGGTGCCTTTCATCATTCAGGCTTCCATCAGGAGGTAACTTCACCAGAAGCTTCTCATGACCAGCAAGAGCCAAGAGAGTTCTGGCCAAACTCCTTCTTCACCCTGCTGTCCCATCTTCATACAGACTGTAACAAAAAAACCAAAAACAAACAAAAAACAACAACAAAAAGACCTGAAGCCCTGTATTTTGGTGGAAGCATGCTAAACTGGATCCCTCGAGAGCAAGCAGTGGGGCAGTAAGAATGAGAAAGATAGAAAGATAAGTGAAATAAACCACTCAGCTACCAGAGCATCAACAGTCTTTAAGTTGCTAGCTGTTATGCTAGATATATGGAATAAATAAGATTCATTATTAGGCTCCATATTCCTCCAGCAAGACTCTTGAAATATTCCTGACAGGAGGTCTGGACCCTTTGGCAGCTTTGCAGATCTCACACACAAATGAAATCCAGCTCACAAGTCCTGATGTCCACAGCTCACATAGCTGCTTGGGTGTTGCTGAAGTGTTCACATGCCTTTATTTTTCCTCTTACAGTGACACTTTATCAAGTGCCTGGCTACAAGAGGATTTACTGATTAAAGTATCAGGTGCAAGCAGCTCAACTGCAGAGAGCCAAAAGCAAGGCAATGTGAGTCTGACCGCTCTCTTCCACCTTTCCTTTTGCTAAGGGGTGAAGTCCTTTCTACCAGATTAATAAAGTGCAGCTTTCAAATAAAAATTCTCATTCTCCTGCCAGGTTAAATTACTGTTGGATAGTCTGTATGACCAAGCAGGAGCCTCTGTTAGAGTATGACAATTTGCCTGGTGGGACTCTCTGTGCAGCTACAATCGCTTGAGACGTTGATCATTCCATAGAAGATGACGTGGGATATGACCTCCTGTTATTAGGCCTTTCCTTGCCCAGCTGGGAGCAATTGATTAAATCCCAGAAGAGTTTATTTCAAAAATCAAGAGAACTCTCTTCATGTCTGTGCATTAAAAAACCCTCACGTTTTATAGCATACGAACATTCAGAAAAATATTTTGTAGAGCCTACCACGTATGTTGCTGGCTGGCCCAAAGATGCTGAGGTATGCTAATCAGAGAGGACTCCAAGGGGTCACGGCACACACAGTCATCAGAAAAATCTCTGATGTTTTGGGTCAAAGAGATGCCACAGAGACTAAAAAAACCAACAACAACAACAACAACACGCAACAAAAACGGTTTTCAATTAAAATCCAACTCATTCGATGCTCAACTTGACAGTAAAAGTAGTAGACTATATTTCCCCAAATTCTGTAAACTCTGGAGCCTTTGCTGCTTACGTGAGGAGCCAGGAAGAGCAGTTGTGCCAGCACACAGTGGCCGTCATGACAGTAACGGTGGATCTGATGGAAACCTAAGTTTTCAGTGACAACTCAAGAGAAGACAAAAATGGGATCTAACTGCCATGCTGGGCTACATGAGTCCAATATTGCTTGGACATTCAGTACAACTGGGGAAGAGGAGTACAATAGAGTATGATAGTCATCAATTCTAACAACAACGTGCTGAAAAAAAAACGCAGGCCTTCCTCTGCAAATCCCACAGTTACTCCAGTTTGTGGCTTATCTCGTGTGGTGACCAGAGCTGGAAGAGATGAATGGAAGTTTGAGACCAAATTTGCTGAGCAATCACCCATTCCTTGATGGCAACATTGCAATTAAAAATAATGAAAAACGTGGAGATACAAAACTCCAATTTCGCAAAAGATCATTCCCAACTATTCACCACTGTCAAAACCTGCCCATTGAGTGGACAAGCCCTACCAGAGCCAGATGCAGGGCTTTCAAGAGGCTCAATATCTAGATCAGTGCGATATTCAAAACCTGCCAATAACTTTCACCATCTTTTCATCTTTGAATCAATCTGGCAGCTGACTGAGGTTATAAACCTCAGAACTTCCCTCAGTCTTTCAATCTCACAAACAACTTGTTCGCTCCTTCTCCCCCCCTTCCCATTTCAAATCAAGTTGTAAGTTTTAGCCCAAGCAATACAGTCTGGCCACGTCCCACACTTGCATTGATCATCTCACTTATGCCTGCTTTCATGAGACACTACACCTTACAGCAGAACTGAGTAAGTGGAAAGCTCGTAACTCCCAACCAGATGCACCTGAGCGTCCTGCTGTGCTCTGCTGCAGTTCCTGACCAGCCAAGTGAAGTGAGACTCCCTGAAACCTTCTGGCCACCTAGAGTATGGGACAAGCAGCTTGAAATGGCTCCAAGGATCAACCTACATTCAGAAATGCTTTACTGCTAGAGTGGTCACTATGAGCAGGCAAGAGCAAGGGAGCTCAATAGCACTGAACAGCGACCAACTCGGAAGAAAAAAGGCAGTCTGATGAACAGTAATTCCCACCAGATTCCTTAGGTCTGATGCACATCCACTGTAACTCCAACTTCAGTAAAACCACAGCAGGACTTAAATATAGTCCTATCTATGCCATCCCATCAGCAATCATATATGCAGAAACAACTGCTAAAGACTGGCAATTCATTACCGAATTCACAACCCGTGCTTTCCTTAGAGTTCTTCTTAGCTCCTTCACTCTGAATTACAGGCATTTACAGTTTGAGGTTCTGCGCACTATCCTGCTTGCCTGTTCAACAGCTTCAGACCATAAAATCCGAAGTCTCTGTTAGTTCTGAGGAGAAAACATGCTGCCCTTCAATAATTAGCTAGAGTCCTTCATAAAGTTACTGAAACACTCAAACTAAAATAAAAAATAATGGTTTCAGCATTGCCCTGAATGCAAGAATAAAATAAAATAAAATCTGCAAGTCATTACACAAAAACAATATGGCGTCCCCCGCTTCTCTTTCAGGCCTTAAAAACTACAATAATCAAAAATTTCTTCACCGAAAGGGTTGTCAAGCACTGAAACAGGCTGCCCAGGGAAGTGGTTGAATCACCATCCCTGGAGGTATTTAAAAGACGTGTAGACGTGGTGCTTAGGGACATGGTTTAGTGGTGGACTTGGCACTGCTAGGTTAACGGTTGGACTTGATGATCTTAAAGGTCTTTTCCAACCTAAACGATTTTATTAGTCCATGAAAGAGCACTATGCTCAGCTGTAACTCCCCTGCTCACCAGCCATTCCCTGAAGGCCACAGCCCCCTCTGATTGTTTTGAGAGGGGAGAGGTAAGGATTTTTGCTGGAGCTTCTGCTTCACACCATAGGAAGAAGATGCTGTTCCTTCACATGTGCAAACCGAAGACACTTCTAACTTGCTGGGGGTCAAACAGTGATATGACATGGTGTAATAAACTAACCTGGCCCTGCTTGTAAGCCAGCGGCAAGAATGTGACTAACTTTAGTACCAATTGGAATTGATGTACAAAAGCACCAAGTGTTCCCTGCAAACTGACAAATAAAGGCGAGACTTAACAGAATCAATTAAAATCTTCATTCTGAAAAGAAAAATAAAAAGGGCATAAAAAGATCCTCACGATCCCCTACTATGCAACAGTACAAGGAACAGCTGTTAAGGAGAAGCTGCGTGATGTGGTTCATCTCATCTCCATTACCAAGTGCTTGTTTTCCCAAAAGCAGAAGATGGGAATAAAGAAAAACAAATCCCTCAGAAAGCCTAAATAAGTCAAGAACTGCAAGTTGCTATTGTTAGAAATAATTTTGTTCTAATGACTCTGTTGTACAGTACTCAGCATTGGGAAGTTCAATCCCAATATCATTAATCAGTGGGTGACTTCTGCGTTTTCAGTCTCTGTGCACATTTCTCCATTAGTTGCCTCTGGGAAAGGAAAGGGAACTGGAAACGAACACAGAGGGGAGGGTCCATCTGCATGGAGGCAAAATAATTGCACGCTGGCTTTGATGGTCTTCACTTATCACACATTTCTTTGGCTATTATGGACAAAAAAATAAGGAAAATAGTGAATATGTAGTTAAACCCATTGCCAAGTCAATAGCAGGTCAATCGCAGGTCAGGTAATCACCTAACAGGTATCCCTGGACATGCATGTGGCAATTTATCATGAAATGAATTATTAATAAGGACAGATGTCTACAAACAACCACACACCCCTCCCCTCGAAAAGCTAACAAAAAAACCCAAATCCCAACTGACATCAAATATGGAGCAAATGCAGCTGGAAGATTTAGAAGGCAGGAGTTTCTCTAAATGGCCATATGTTTAACAGTCCTGTTCCTTGAAACTACAGCCACTGGCCAACAGTGTCCCTCTGTTCTGAGGGACAGTCATTCCCATGTCCAGCAGACGCAGGTAACACAGACTGACCCATCCTCCCTCTTCTGCCTTCAGCTCTTTATTGGGAAAGAGGTGGAAGGGAGGAGTGGGTTGGCAGCATAATTATCAGAGAAGGGAAGGGGCCTATGCATGAACGTACACCAACTTGCAAACTTCCTTTCTTATGAAAGAATAAACGATTCAAGGATGTGAAGCTGCCAACAGATAGCAGAGCAAAACCACTTACAATATTTTAGTAAGAAAGCTTCTATTCCCTGCCTTGTGAAAAAAAGTTTTCTTTCTCCTAGAGCTGGCTCCATTCTTTTCCTTTTTTCTTCTCAGCTCTCAGTCCGCGGCAGTTCATTATGAAGATACAAACGTTCCACTTTGTTCCTGGGTCAGCTAGGTTCTGTCATACAATTCAATTGGCAGGTGAATTTTAAATGGGTAAGAACTGATAGTAAGCTGTTAAAATGAAAATAAGCTGATTGTCCCTGGGAATAGAAAAGAACAGAGGGGACTTTCAGAGTATCTGTGTCTCCAGGCAACCTTCGTTATGTAATGGAGCTGCCTCACACTGATTTTTTTTTTTTTTTTTTTTTTTTCTTTTCTTTTTCCATGGAAGCAACTAAGCAAAGGTCTAAGTGGAATAGCTGTTTATCAAGGGGTAAACTTGGTAAATGCATATAATGCCTGGAAACACTGTAGGACTCTCAGGCTGTAAGAATCACAGCCTGCACCCACAGGGGTTGTGCTCCTTGCATACGCAGGACAGGAGCCTCTCACGGTCCCTACAAGACTGCTGCATAGTGAGCAAGGGCCAGCCACAGGTCTAAGGCCACAACATGCAGAAGTGCCCAAACCCAAGTTAAGGACTAACAGTGACCTGTCCTGCATAGCAAAGATTTACTGGTTTGCTGGCAGTCTCCTGAAGACTAAATTTGACTCTCCTCTAAAGCCAGATGCACTATGTACAAGGATACAAAGTTATTTTGGAGACAGATGAATTTATAAATAGTTGCTTAGAAGTCTTCAGGTTCATGCCAGTTTTCTGTGAAAACACCAAGTCCTTACAAACACCAAGTCAATTCAAACACAGACTCAAGATTTAGATCAAACCCTCATCATCCTCTCCACAAGTCATCCAAGGCCAAATGGAGACCCGTCACTAATATTTAAAACAGAACTGATGATGGCTACTGGCTGCTTAGATAACATTGTTCAAAATTATATCCTCTCAAGAAACCCTCACTCATCAAAATCCAAGTCAGAAGACAAAAACCTCCTGCTTCCCTAAGTCATGCTATACTTCCAAACATAGCCTGGAAGAGGTCTCCCAATGGGTTAATCTGAATTTACCTAAGCTTAAATGGAGAACAAAATCTGGTCTTCTGTGTTTTAGCTGCAGTAAAACAAGAAGAAAAGAGGAAAGCCATAGACACCTGCTGTTGCTTTCGAAGTCACAGTCCAGTTTTCTCTGGACCAGCTTTTCTGCTTTAAGACCAGAATGGTTGACAAGTTTTTAAATAGCAGAGCAATAGAAAATCTGCAATTATTTCAGCTTCAGGCCTATCCTTAGAGATTCGATATTATCTAAAACCTAATAAAAACATTCAGAACAAACACACACAACAAAATTACAATTTGAAATATTTTTCCATAGTCAACAATAAGAGAGTACTTAAATTTGATTTATGTAAACATAAAATTTTGGAAAATACACAGCCTGCAGTGATATTTCCATCCCCTTCCCAATTACCACCTTGAAAAGTATGTATTGTTTTCTGCTTTATTTGAACTCATTCTTAAAACTGGATGTTTATGTCAGTTTTTATTAGTTGTTTTCACTGCTGTTTCTCAGTGCGATTTTACTGTACAACTTGCCACACCGCAGAATCTTTTTTTATTCATGCAGCAAAGAGGCTGCCAGGGTGAAGCTTTAGTTTGTAGCTTAGTCATTTTATTATTAGTCTACATTTTTGTGATCTTCTTTTATAAATCAATAAAACATTTTATAACAATGAAAGTGAAAAAAAAAAATCAAAACAAAACCACATCAAAAAATGAAAACCTCCCTCTAACCTTGCAAAGACACAGCAGAGTCCTAAATCAGTGACACCTGAGGTGCATCGCATTCAGCCAAACCCCCATTCTATGGCTGCACTGCCCCATGGTTTCCTTCCTTCTCTGGACCCCAGGTGTCCCCAGGAAGAAATCCCAACATAAAGTGGAACAAGCACGTGAGCACACACACACCAGCCCACAACCTCTGCTCTTCCACCTCTCCAAAATAAGCTGGGACAGGTGGAAAAGAAAGGGAGTCAAACCAGTCTCCACATTCCCCCCACACCTTTCCTTGTCAGGATTCATATGTAACCTGTCGGTTGTAAAATCTGCTCTCTGCAGGGACAAACCTCCTGTGGAGCAGCTACATCCCAGATGTCTCCAAGCTGACCACTTTGCCAACAGCCACAGCTACACTCATCAGCTCTCATGTCCCAGCTGAATGCTGTATGGTGCTGGACAGAAGCAGGTTGAGATGCCATTCCCACACTGTAGCGCTTTACAATCTAAATTATGACAAGATAATAAATCAAGAGCATCGTAACATCACATTCAAACAGTGACAATGCTCCCTACCTGCCCTCAGGGCACCTATAAATCACAACCCCTCTTCTAGAATGTGTGCATCTGTAATTTTACAGATTCAAAAGGTCAAAACTTTACCTGCATTTACTTTAATGCCATTCATACATTATTAAAACCTTTTAGGAATCACCCACTTGTTCCAGGTCCTCCCACAGGGCTGGGCAGCAAGGGCATGCTAGCTAAGGAATTATTATATATTCTATGTCAAGGACAGCAATTCAAAGTCAAGCACAGAAGAGAAAGACGCTAAATAAGGTAATGTCTTACTATTTTTAATTTAGCTCTAAAATAACCATTTTTATTTGAATTTGTGTGCATTATACAACTAACATTGGAATCTCTCATTCGAGCACATACAGCCCTTTATCCAAAAGTATTAAGATACTCTAGAAATCTTCCCACATGAATTGTAAGGAGCAAGCGAGAAACCAATCTACCTGCACAAAAAATTCAGCTGCTTCTTATCTATTTAAGAGAGGCCAAAGCACCAAACAGCCTATGGAAATGGAATAATACAGCATTCATCTGAAACTCTGAGAAAAAAACCTGATCCCAAATAGTCAGTTCTCTTTCCTCCTCCAGCTGTATGTATTGGCGAGCCAACACCTGCCATAGTTTTACACTCTTTTGCCCAGGAATATTGATTTTTGCCCAGGGGAAAGTTTGAGAAAAACAGACACACATAAATAATGTTTAACAGCATTTCCTAAAGCAATTTTTTTTTTAAGACTCCCTTTGAAGATTAATAATTAGTTTATTCCTGATTAGTTTGAAAGATTTAATTCAAAACATGGCAGAAGGCAGCATGGGAAATCAGATGTTGAGTTTAACAAAAAGCACCGCACCAACTTTTCAGGCAATGTCTTATCCAAACAGCATTATACAGCTGCTAACAGGTACAAAATGCTGCAAACTTTAGCACTGAGGTTGGTCACCATTTTGTGTGACAGCATTGTCTACACGTCAAAAGGGGAACAACTCATTAGCAGAAAACATAATACTTCCTGAAAAGTTTTAGCCTGCTTGCTGGAAATCAAATCTTCTAGCATCCGTGTGCATGCACACGCACACATACTCATACACATACATAGTTGTTATGAGCTTAACTATCCATCCTCAGTTATTCGGAAAGTACACAACTCTTCAACTGCTACAACCACCTATCTAGCAGAAATATACCTTTCCAAACATCCTCAAACTCAGAAATATTACTTATGTGGTTATATCTCCTTGTTTTCCAGGAGGTATGATTTACTTATGAGCCAATGAACACATACATGGTCACTGTTTATAATGCTCAAGTGCCTGTTACTGCTTACTTACTCAAAGCTTGAGTGGACAAGAAGTGCAATCTTATGACCAAAGGATGCACGTACGATATGCAGAGAACCTCCTGGCTACCCGGCGGCTCCCACACCTTGGAAGACCCTCCTAGCCACTTCTGCAGTGTCTTTCTCTGAAGAATGGAAACCCGTGCTCCACTTCGAGTTTTCGAAAGTCACTCAAACAGCGACACACAGAACAAATCACGACTGAGCACGTAGGAATATTCAGTCTTTGTGACACCCCATTAGAAACTTTGCTGGGGTCTTAGGAGCCATGCTTGCAGGCCATCCTTCTGCAGCACCAAAGGCAGTGAACGGCCTCATTTTTAACAATACAAATGAACCCAAGTGAGACATTCCATTTTTAAAACTTACTTTTTAAAAGAGCTGCCAGAAGCCTCAGCCTACAGCTAATGGCAGCAGGTATTTGAGCACCAAAAAAATCAGATTTCACTGGAAGTCTGGGGAATTCAGGGAGACCTGAGGTTAGTGCTTCCTCCTCCCTCGTTCCTGTCAATGGACGTACACTAGTACAGCACCGAGGGCAAGGACCACCAAGCCCAGCTGTAGCTGTAGGCAGCGTTTTATGAAAACAAGTAGTATCTGAAGCCGATTTCAGACCATATGCTGCATTTTGACCACCCTCTCATCCCTTTGAAATTGCAGATGGGAATCCTGCTCCTTAGTAAGAAAAATCTTTCTGACAACAATAAGGAATCTGGTCTGCGTTCCGCTAATCTCATGGGAACAGTAGCTACCACTCAGTAATCTGACCTTTCAACTGGGTTGTGCTTGCATTTTTCTGGTAGACTGACCCTTTCAACCCATCTCCTACTTTCAGTTCATCTTAATTTATTGCCTATTTCCATAATGTGCTCCTTTGGTGACCTGTGTATAAACAACAATCACTTATACAAATCAACATTTTCTTCATTTGGTTCAAATGCTTTCATATTTACCTGGCACCTGCATAGTATTTTGGACTAAAAAAATCTCTCACTTCATATATCCCAGGTCTTATCCTAGTGTTATATCTCCTTCTCATTTGCCTTGTAACATTTGCAAGAATGAATCATGAAATAAATAAAACTGTTAAGTTACAATGCTGCTTATGTTACTGTGCTTGGAACAAATAGACCTTATCATCACAATACACTGAGCTACTCTAACAGCCGTCAGGACATCATAAACTCACCACATTGCAATGTCACACATCCATTCCTAAGAGTACAGGCTGAGGTTTCTCCAAAGCCTGAAAAATCCAAATACACTTTATTTCTTAACATCATTTGAGATGTCGTTGTCCTGGAAACACTTCCCATGAACAGTCAATACCAATGCCAAAGCCAAACAGGTTTAATTCCACTCCTAAGAACGTTCTCCACTTTTAAGACATTCATTGAAAACATTTACTGACTCTAACTCACAGGACGTTCTGAGTAACAGTATGATGGACATATTGCCAGCAATGGCTGCTGTTAGCAGAAATGAGTAGTGTTTAGACTTTCATGTTCTACTAAGTACTAATATCAATTACGTGTTCTTGTACGCTTACAATGAATCATGTTCACTGGTCTGTACTCCTAAATCCATAAATTGATCATTAATGTAGCACCAAGGCCACATTCATCTTTACTGTAGAGAAGGACAGCACAGCATCTCGTATCAAAGCAATAAAAATCATTCCCCAATCAATGCAAATCAAGCAAATAAACATGTTTCACAGAAAAGACCAACACACACACACACCCCATGATCTAGCTTTATTGATATATATTAGCTCAAGCTTGGAGCCACTCACCTCTCCTACCCCCTTGCCACACAGCATGTATAGCACGCACTTGTGCACAAGCACTGAGAGCTTTATGATATTGTACATGGCAATGAGCAGCTGAGTTTAAAATACAACCACAAGAATCTGTAACAAATAAACCACAATGAAATTCTGGGTCTGTTAGGGTGAGTGTGCAGATTGTCTTAGGTTGTAGCATGAAGCACACACGAAGCTTCTGTGTTTTACCTTTTTTCTAATAGATAAAAAGCTTCATTTTATTACCTGCCCTTGAATAATTAAGACTATTTGCTCAATGGTGCAGCACCTCAGCACACAAATAAGACTACACAAAGTTATTCCTAGTGAATCTCCACTGACTTCACTAAGTTTTATTACATCTAGATCTCAGACTGGCAGAAGTGTGAACAAGCACGAATCTTGTGTTCTAGGTCCAGGCAGCCCAGAGAGTCTCCACTCTAAGCTGGCTCTGATCCCAACAACTTTAACTGAATCACTTAACCTCTCTTCTTGGTTTCCCGTCTTTCATCTGGAACATTAATACATACTTCACAGCCCTGATTAAAAAAAAAAAAAAATATTCCATTATTTAAAGTTTGCACAGTGCTTTGAAGATGAAAAGGGCTATGTTCTGTCACTAGCACAGCTTCAACAGAGAGATGTGGTTTATTTTTGCTCAGGAAATTTCTGCCATTGAGTTCTGTTTGAAGAATGTAT
Organism: Fulmarus glacialis; assembly: GCF_000690835.1. Taxonomy (NCBI): domain Eukaryota; kingdom Metazoa; phylum Chordata; class Aves; order Procellariiformes; family Procellariidae; genus Fulmarus; species Fulmarus glacialis. The sequence goes on from NW_009235513.1 coordinate 50,936, forward strand.
TTATCTGGAGAAAAATCTACTTTATATGAATAAAAAGTATTGTATTTAATAACATGTCTGAAAAGAAAAAAGGAAAAAAAAACCCAGGAGGAAACACAGCACAACAGGAAAAGATCCCGGACATTAAATGTTGGCAAGATCAGAAAGCTGCATTGTCTCTTCAAAGCACCCTGGAGATTTATTTAGGGGATCCCTGGAGTGATCCTACGCGTCCATGACAAACCAGAGCAGGCAACTGTATTGCATCAAAACTCTGAGGGTCCTAAGCTTCAAGAAAAGCTTGCCTTTTGCTTAGTTCCCCTCACTTCATACTTAAGTTAATAATGTAGTAGACCTGCCCTGTGAAGTCAGAACCTCACCTACTGGTGTTCAATAGAGATTTTCTGTCTGGATGAGCAGTTCTTGCTCCTTAAGTGGGTTCCACCTCATCAAAGCTGCATCAGTACGTATTGCCATAATAAAGTGCATGTTGCAGAACGTGACCAAAAGGAACATCTTATATGCTTCCTTGACTTCTTGCTGATCAGAGGCATATGACAGCTGGGCCTGAAGCAAGGAGGCTACGCGGATCTAGACTTGCCTGTTGTTTCCACACGCTGACCCAATCGTGCTGCACAAACTGCCAAGTTTATGCTACTTTCACAAAATATGACATCATGTGATTTCCCCCCCACCCTTCCTTTCTTTCAAAGAGGGGGGTTGCTTTTGTTTTGTTTAATTTGTTGTAACTGCTGGCATGTGTGAGGAGAGCAGCATCCCAGTAACAATAATTTTGGAATCTGGATTCATTGTGTTGTGACGGGTTGCTCAGGGCTCCCTTCTACATTCTTCCATTTCCTTGGCAGAGCTGCAAGCAGTACAATGTCAGAAGACAAATTACAGAGGCATTTACCCAGTTCTGGGGCTTGTCGTTTGCTATTCAGCTTTGACCAAACTGGCATGACGTACTGAGTGCGCTCCACTGCTTGTGGGACAATTTTCTTGGCACTGCAAAGAGACTTGTCATCATATTTTTGGACAAATGCACTGTGCTAAACATACCTAAGTATTTTAGGCCACAACCCTAGTCAACATAAACCAGCGTAGCTTTACAAAAATCAACACAGCTGGTTATATTCACTGCTGCTAAGGATTCAGTCATTCAGTCCTTTAATGTCATATCAGTTTGAGAACAGGGATTTTAAAACATACAGCACTGCAGGATTTGTGTTAGTTTATTACTGTACAAGCTTTAAAATAGTCATCATAAAAGCTTCCAATACAGTCATCAACCAACACCATTCACACAACAGCAGTATGTGAACTTTGCCAGCTTATAAATAATGAGCACGTATATTATATGTGCTGTTACCAGGTATATTTGTAAAATCGCCCACAGCTCAGCAATGGCAGAAGTCACACCAGGGCAAGTTTACCAGAGAAGCCCACTTCATACCCCGTAACCTGACTTGCTCTCACATCTCGCAGGGTGTTAATTCTCCTTCAGTAGTCTTGTCTTCTTGCCCCTAACGCCCTTTCATTTTTCTCCCAAAGTGTTTTCCCCTATCACAACAACCATTTCAGCCTCTGACTTCAACTGTGTTACTTTGAGAGCTTCTTTCAATGCGCCAGTTATTAGCTATCTAAGGTACAGGCAGGTACCTGCATATTTCATGTATAACCAGCCTGGTCACTTCTCCCTGCCAGTTCTTGGGTCTCGTGCTCCGTGTCTTGAGTTTGAGAGAGATTCACTGAAATATTAGCCAGAGTGCTTGAGCTTGTTCATGGACTCACAGCTTTGTAGGAAGACCTTTAAAGCAAAAAGGAACCTATTTTTCATGTTTAAATGAAATATCTCTTCCAGTTTGACCTTTCCTGCACAATCACGGCAGTGCTGCATTTAAGGCTAGGATAAGGTACCAAGCATCAGAACAAGGATTTAACTCACTCTCAAAGTGCAATGGAGCTATGGAATATCTCTAGGCAGATACTGTTATTTTAGGAACCAGCTCTTTTATCCCTAAAGCCATTCAGAAGCAAGGAGAATGTAAGTCACAGATGTGGTGTCTCCCCTAATCCAGAAAGTGCTGTTTGGGCTGGTCGAGAAAGGAAAATTCCAAGCAAAATCCCCTCCTCTTTAGAACAGGAGAGCAAGCACAAATACAAGTGAACTTCAGTCTAGATGCCAGGGACAATAACATGGTACTTGGTGGAGCCCTGAATGCCACTCACAAGAAAGGTTTGGGTGAGAAACAAAATGAAAAGCACATTTGTGGAGATGTAATGGATCAGATCCACTGTGGCTCCCTTATAGCAGTCCTGTGTTCATACCCATGTCAAGAAATCCCATCAGGCATGCAGTCCTGATGCAAAGAAAATACATTTTCTCAAATATGCAGCACACTATCTATTATTCACTTCAAAGCTTTAATACCTTATACAAATAATAATTAAGTTGACTAGTAATAGACAATTTAAAAAAAAAAATTTGGTTAAATCTATTTAAGTTAAACTAGGTTTCTACACCAAACATGGAAACATAACGCAATTCTGCTTCCTTTCACCACCACTTTCATGGATGGTGATATTATCTAACAGGGACATTATGGAGGAGAAGAAACCTGCATTAGCACAGTGCATAAAGGCTTCAAAAAACAGCTGCACTGCTGAATGTGGAAGTGAAGAGGAAGAGCTGATCTTAGAAGGAAAAGTCATTACAGGTTATAAGAAGGAACAATCTAGCTGGGGATTTAAAGCAAGGATAACGGCCACTGGGTTCACCTCCCTGGCTGCCTCCTTTACATGGGAAGGCTCAAAATTAGCAATGTCTGCATTATCTTTAAAGCCCTCTGTAATACCAATATAGAAACACAGGGATTAGGAGAGAATTCAGTTTTAAGGTCAACCTCTCATTCTCTGTTCTCTTCTGTTCCACCCCTCCAACACATCCATTTGCCCGAGTCGTTCAGTTCTTGTGCCCTGTCCCATGCCAGCACAGTCACAGCTCTGGGACAAAGATTACCCTTATCACATGCCTGCATGACGTTCTGAATTACAAGGTCGTAATTCTTCAAGACAGTTCCCTTGGGGGCTGCCTCCATAAAAATTAACCGTTATTAATCACCAACAAATCTATCAGGTTCCTAGATCCCATGTGTATGGGCACACACCTGTCTGCATACATCAGAATAAAGGCTCTAAGAGAAACATTTCCTGATTTTGTTCTTTGCTGAGACATAGCCACTGGAGACATTTCTGTTTGTCTGCACAGCACTAAGACAAAAGATCAAGTAATGCAAACATGCCAACTCTTCTTAGTTTTAATCCTTTTCCCAATTCTTTCTCCTAATATATAGTGTCATTTTGCACCTAAGTGAACTCGAACAATGTCATGGAGTCTTTCTTGCAGAAAACGTTAAAATAAAGTCTAAATCATAGAATTTAGGAAAGAAGTGCTGAAGATCAAAAGATAGAGAACTACACTACTGACTCAGAGCCCAGAAAATTGTTCCTGAGACTTCAGCAAGCCTGAGGGGACCTCAACAGAGTAACACTAACAGGGATGCTTTCTGAATTATCTGAAGGAAACAAATTGGAAACCAGAAGTATGGAGGCACTGAATCTTTATCTGAAGAAGTCTAACACCTAGATATCTTCTCATCCCATGAAGGAAGCGGGGAGGGGGGGGGGCGGGGAGGAATCCTACTTTCTAGGAAATGACAGCTGGAAACTGCAATGGGAATTATGCTGTTTACCATCTCAAATGCTGGATTTTCATACAGAAGAATTTGCTTCTATGCAAACTCTTTCCTATGCCAGGGATCTCTCTGTCTTTCAGGGACCATCTACATTGCCACTGCCATGAGACAGGGACCATCACTTCCGTGTCATGCATATCCACAGTGAATAATAACTAGAGCCAGCCAGCCTCGCCCCATCAGACTGTGTGCACATATCCCAGGTTGAAAGTCTCACTTTCTCTATTTTCCTTCAGGCTAAATCCTTCACCATCTTTTCTCTGACTCCTGCCATATGCAAATGTCAAAGGGTCATATACAAAACAGTGAGATGGAAAGGAATGAGTACAGAAACATCTACTAACCAGAGTGGTGCTGCCTGCAGAATCTCAGTCCCGGACCAGAGGGGTTTTCCTCCTTGCTGTCTTTCAACATAAAGGAATAAGCACTGTGCAGATATACAATGATAAAGGAGATCCTGAGATGCAAAAGGATTTTAATGACTGGCTTTCACTGGGATCCTGATTATGCTTTGCTTGCAGTGCTCATCTTGTTTGGAATAAAGTTGCATCATTTCCCTGATAAAGAGAAGGAAGACTGCCGATCTTCTGTATTCACTGAATCTCAGAACATACAGATTGTCTCTTCCAATTCAAAGAAGTGGCAGCGACAAATTTTCTAGCAGCTATTCAGGGACTTAAAAGAGCAGTTAAGCTTCCACACTCAAATATATCCGTTTCCCTAAAAAGATTTTGTAGGCCCCCATACCATTTGTGTATTTGGAATGGATTTCCATACTTTTGAACTGAAACAGACGGAGATAAAGTGACAAGCATAAAGGGCCCAGAAAATTTTCATTTAGCAATCAGAGATTCAAGAGTTTTAAGGATTAATTCAAAAAGTACTAAAGAAGCCATGACAAGGCCAACACTGTTGCTGTTTGTGCTGGGTCACGACAGAGCTCGCTGCTGAAAGTCAGACATCCTCCATGAGACTGAACTTCCCAATTTCAAAAATCAGGATCATTTTTCCTCCTGGACTTAAAATCATAGAATCATTAAGGTTGGAAAAGACCTCTAAGATTATCGAGTCCAACTGTCAACCCAACACAACTATGCCCACTAAACCATGTCTCTAAGTGCCTCATCAACATGTCTTTTAAATACTTCCAGGGATGGTGACTCAACCACTTCCCTTGGCAGCTTGTTCCAATGTTTAACCACTCTTTCAGTAAAGAAATTTTTCCTAATGTCCAATCTAAACCTCCCTTGGCGCAACTTGAGGCCATTTCCTCTCATCCTTTCTTTTTTGCTCTGAACACATACATGTTTATACATCAGACATAAGCAAATGGGAGAGAGAGCCTGTAAATTTACAGTCATGCCTTCCAGATGTTCGAAAGGACAGAAGTAAAGAACAACAATATTGATAACTGCTCAGACAGTGCAGTCTCATGGGCTGAGACACAGGCTCTTTTCATTGCATTTTATGCCAGAATGTTTCTCTACCTAGCTGGATGGGCCAAATTAGCACAGAGATGCTATGCCTGCTCATCAGATGAGCAACAGCCTGTTTAGCCAGTGTAACTTTACCTTGTTTCACTGTGATCCTAACAGAGCTTCATTATTTCTACCTAATCTCCACAAACACCACTTCTGGAGACCCAATCACTCTCTAGCTTCCTATTTCAGTGCCTTTGCTGCCAACCTTCACGCTTCGGATAGGCAGGCTTTACACCAGCAATCTACACTCACTGTTGCCCCATCTCTTCGGTGCCAGGTTTTATTAGAAGACCTCTCAGGAACAAAATGTAAAGGCCCAGAGGGAGATGCTATACTGCAACAGGGCAGGAGTTTCCCATGAGTGCCGGCTGCCATCACCCTAAAAGGAGTCATCCTCCTATTTGAAATAAAGTTGGGTGAAAAAACACAACTTCAGTAAAGGCTGCTTGGAGCTATATAAAAGGCCTTTGAAAAACATTCAAAGATCCTTGTGAAAATTACCCATCATACACATAGCTCCAGCTAACAGATACAGCAGCTGTCTTAATGTACTAAAATCCGCTGTGCGTGCTTAGGGCTCCTTTGCTGACACTTAAGCCAATGTTTTATTTCACATTTGTTGCAGAGTAGGTATACACACACTAGGAATCATCCCACAGCACTGACACACAGATGCGCAATACCAGTGACACACTTAGAATCATAGAATAGTTTGGGTTGGAAGGGACCTTTAAAGGCCATCTAGTCCAACCCCCCTGCCATGGGCAGGGACATCTTCAACTAGATCAGGTTGCTCAGAGCCCCATCCAACCTGACCTTGAATGTTTCTAGGGATGGGGCATCAACCTCCTCTCTGGGCAACCTGTTCCAGTGTTTCCCCACCCTCATTGTAAAAAACTTATTCCTTATATCTAGTCTGAATCTACCCTCTTTTACTTTAAAACCACTACCCCTTGCTCTGTCACAAAGGCCCTATTAAAAAGTCTGTCCCCATCATCATTGTGTCCTTGAATCCTCAAAGTCTCCAAAGTGAGAGACAAACATGGCCAGGCTCTAGTACTTGCATCCTTACGGAGTAACAAGAAAAACTGTAGATCCCCCAGACCCTTATGGGAACCCCACGTGTGGAAAAGCAGCAGCGCTCCCAAGCAGAGGGACGTGGAGGTGGTTACCTCCCTCAGCTCCCCAGGATGACTTTACTCCCCAGGCCGCTAGCTCTGAATGATGTGACTGGGTCTTTGAGCCTCTGCAAGTTTAAGACCAAGTCAGGCTGAGAGCAGCTGTAGAGAAAAATAGAAAAAGGTCTATTTCTCAGGAAGATCAGCCTCCTGTACAGGAAGGACAGGGTGCTCAGTGTGCCAGAGCCATGTTCTTTGCCAAAATGAAGCAATAGAAAGCTGTAAGTCATTCTGCCAGTTCCACAAGCACAAACTGACTCCAAAGCTAACACTGGATTACAAAGAATTACTTTTCTGTTTGTGTTAAGCAACCCTCTCCAACAACACTGAAAAAAGCTGACTATTTAAGCAAGTGTTGAGACCACCTGACAATTACCAGCAGAGACAACAATAGTTAAAATAAAACTAAGTATAATTAAGAAGAGGCAAGCACTTTGATTACAAGTTCTGCATTCCCTCCCAGAAATAGTATGTTTTCTACACAGAGAAACAAGTATTCTGGTTATGGCATGCATTAAGCAACTGGGGGGGCGGGGAGGAGATGGAATCAGAGCATGGAAATCACAAAGCGAGTTAAACAAAAGCAAAGGATTTTTCAACGTCCTGACACAAGAGGAAATATTTAGAAGTTTAATTAGCACTGACGACTGTACATTAGGCTTGCTATTTCCCAAGGGGCTTGACATTTTGGATGCTGCAAGAACACTGAGAAATATCAGCTCTTGCAGAAAGAACTGTTGTTAAAATCTAAAATCCACTTTGAAATACAAAGACTATTTGCACAGCATTAAAATAATAGCTGGAACTGTCAGTCTGGGCTCAGTGAGAGCAGAACTACTCAGAGGAAGCACATGAACCTGCCAAGTGATGTATTGTGGAGATTTTTGCAAAATGTTGCCTCACATCCTTGCACCCGTACCTGAGACCACCGACAAGAGCAGAACTGCATGTATTCCAGGGCAGCCACTACTAACTAACCTGTGTTTCTCCACCTGCCTTCAGAAAGTCACCTCTGCAATACAGTTGGCCACTTCTGACCAATAAACACTTAAAATTTCCTGCAAAACCCAACCACAACTATTCCTTCAAGTCTTTTTCCATTAATGTCTCCTACAGAGTCATGTCTACAGGGTAAACAAACCACCCCACAAGCTGCAGCACAGCCACAGCTGGTCTACAGGCAGGCAAGGCACACAAGACTGCTTCTTCCACTTTTGGAGAGGAAATTTCCAAAGGATTTCCTCTGGATGGCAGCGGAAACTGCCATCACCCTGTGAGCAGTATAAAACCTCCTGGTTCCTTGGGAAGGTTTTCTCTAGAGTGAATGCACTAGATCATGTTGTATTTCACCCCAAGTGATGCGCAGCCTCCTTCTCTCTACCTTCCCCGACACTGCCATCACCTCTGATCCACCCTGAATGCAGGCACCAATGCCTCCACATGAGTCTTGCTGACCACGTCATCCTTTCACTGTGTTTTTGCACCAAGCAAAAGTTTCCTGTCCTTCCTTTAATGCTTGGCTATCAGAACATTTACTGGAGTCTCCTGATCTCTCGTCTGCTCCAGTCTGCCAACAAGTCTAAGGAACTCAGGTACTATTTTTCTGTGTTTCCCCATTCCCAGAAAGCCTCGAGTGGCTGCCTGCTATAGTACTTTCATTCAAATCTCTCCGAATAGCACTGAAGAGAAACCTGGTGGAGGCCACTCCAAACAAGAGTTTTCGTCATGATCAGCAAACTACTGACACTGAAGCCAAACTCGGCAACAATGGAGATTTGCTTGAGGCACTCACAACAGTAAGTCATATTGCATTCTGAAATAAATATGGCATCAGTCATGACAAACACTCTCAGTGACTGGTCTCTATATTCTCAGGTAAATAAAAAGGGGTTTTGATCTGCTTAAGCTCAATTCCCATCACACCAGTTTATATTTGTATCATTTTTATTTTCTTATTCATTTATTTCATTTGCTTTGCATTCCTAGAATCCAAGTTCTTCACAACAAAGACCTCAATGTCTTTTTTGCTACAGAAACAAATAACAGTGCCCAATTCTGCTTATGCAAGCACAGAGTCATAGGCATATCCATCCAGGAGAATTTTTCAATGCCATGCAGCTCTCCGCTGTCACAGGGGGGTCTGGCTGCAGTCACTACTCCTGTCAATCTTTAGGATCCAGAGATCAAGAAGCAGCTTTATCATTCCACTCTTCAATGAGCTTAGATATCGTGGCCCCTGGAAGTAATGACGACCATCTGTGTTTGCCTATGGTTATTACAGAGTTACACTGTACAAACCAGAGATCACTGGAAAGGTTCACTGACTTCAGAGCCTGTGTCAACATACACCAGGTGAGAATTTGACTCTTTCTTTGTCTAATGGAAAGACAAAAGCACAGAACTTCTGCTCCTGAGCCCGTGAGACAGAGATTTGTGCACCTTGGCTCTCCTGGTATTTCCAGCTGGTCGATGAGCTGAATTTGTGCTTAAAAACAACCAACTCCCCCCCGCCCCCACCCCCAACAGTATTTTTCACATTTATCGTAGGAAAAAGGGAGAAGTTATAAGCACATACCTCTGTCCGGACAGGACCAGTGACAGCCGTAGAAGCACATACATTTAATTAACTCAATATGTAAAGTGTCAGGCAAATTTTGTACAAAATTCAGACCTGGGCCAAATGCAGACCCAAAATAGGTGAACAAAATCTGGATGGAAGTGATACTGCTTTGAAACTTTAAATGTTTTCTGAAAGCAGTATACATCAGTGTAAATCCACCCTGCACGTTAGCAGTCAGACACAGAGCCCTCAAACTTTGAGGGGACATGAGGGGCAGTGTTTATGTACATTGCAGCGTCCTAGAGATTTCCAGATTTCTCACAGAGCACTAAAATCCCCAGGAACTATCACCATGCAGTCCCTCCCTCTTGATCGTGTGTTACTTAGAAGGGAGGGAAGAAACAAGCTTGCCATAAGCAACAGCAAGTAATTAAAGATATGCCCATTTGGATGTGCAAAAGTACTTTAAACGGCTTGTTAGAAAGCTCAGTGGTTTTCAGCCCATCTGACTGTCAGCAAGTCTTCATAAGTTAAGATATTCTGAAACCAAAGGAAGCTCTTCTCTCAGTTCTTCCAATATTATAAAATCATAGAATGGCTTTGGTTGGAAGGGACCTTTAAAGGTCATCTAGTACAGCTGTCCCTGGTGTGGGAAAAGGGTGTGCTGCCCACGTAGGTCTCGCCTGCCTTCGGAAGAGTCTTCCCAACTTCGGGATAGGCTCTGTCACTGAAAGCTTTCAGGGCAATATTGGAGCTCCCGACCCCAGCCCCTTCCCCAACTTCTAGCCCTCCAGTTTGATCCCAAATGAGTCTTTTTGGTCAAAAAAAAAAAAAAAAATTTTACCTGTGGTTCCAAATTAACTCTCCCCCCAGACCTCTATCTTTAAGATCAAATCAAGTTATACCTGCTACAAAGAAATCTAGCAAAATCAAATCTCTATTGCAGCTTTTAAATCACTTGGACCCAAACTAAACTAAAGGTGCATTCATCAAAGGGTTAAAATATATGCCTAGCTCTCGTCGTTGTAAGCTTACAGTGCTTTAATTTTGATTATTTTTAGAGTGCACAGTTTTTGTCATTTATAAAAACAACTTAAAAGTTAGTGGTTTATAGCTTTTTTTTATTACTCACACTGTAATAAAATATAAAAGCATCATTTTTTACCATTTCAGCATATCGATGCCTTACGATGATCCAGTACATTACATTAAGACCAAGAGAACTAAAAGGCAATAGCACACTTGTGTCAAAAGCTAATATAGACATCTGCACGTACTAAGTGCTGTTATATTTAAGTGGTATTCACAAGAAGAGCCAAATCTTCTTTATACACAGTACAACCCTTGTTTACATGTCTGCTCAGAACAGCATGATTAACTTGACCAGGCTTGGTAACAGAGCAGCACTCTTTAGCCCGAAGAGTGAGATACGATATAATTGCTCTCTCAGGAGAAGGCTAAAGGCAAGCCTCAGAGCTGACCTTCTCAGACACTCACGTACAATTGTGTCTTAGCATTTAATTAGTCTGATCTGACCTGAAAACATTTGCTATCACATCAGCTCTATGAAGGAATGCACAGCACAAAGCCAAAGTGGCAGTGACTCAAAACAAACCCAACCTACCACTGTAAAACAGAATTAAAAATAAAAGATATAATCAGCGTTTCAATAGTTTTTAAAAATCACTAAGCATTGTTAAATATTCATCTCTGACAAGGATCAGCGGCACTGAGCAGAAGACACTGAACTACCTCTGGGTCCCACCAACTGTAGAAGAGCTCATTAAAAATGCATCCAAGAAACAATTTTCTCATGCTGCAAGTCAAGTTTTATTTAAACAAACTAAACGCCAGACAACTAAGAAACTACAGGGAACCAGGCACCACACGCATCTCAGAATCTCTGAGGCTTTGTGCTGGAGAGCAACCACTCAGCCCTGAATGCCCAGGCTGACTCTCCATGAGAATATAAAGAGCTTTCCACTTCTCCACGAATTTTTAATTCCTCAATCTGAGAGAATACTGTTGGGAGCTTAAATGATTGGCATTTGAAGCCAAATGCAAGTTATTAAACACAGAAAACAAAGGTTTCTAATACTTGGTTTTCTGTCTTAGTTCATACTTTGCTTCCACGGTGTCATGGTTTAGCCCCAGCCAGCAACTAAGCACCACACAGCTGCTTGCTCACTCCCCGCCCCGTGGGATGGGGGAGAGAATCAGAAAAGTAAAAGTAAGAAAACTCGTGGGTTGAGATAAAGACAGTTTAACAGGTAAAGCAAAAGCTGTGCACGCAAGCAGCAAAACAAGGAATTCATTCGCTCCTTCCCATCGCCAGGCAGGTGTTCAGCCATCTCCAGGAAAGCAGGCCTCCATCACGCCTAACTGTTACTTGGGAAGACAAATGCCGTCACTCCGAACGTCCCCCCTTCCTTCTTCTTCCCCCAGCTTTATATGCTGAACATGACATCATATGGTGTGGAATACCCCCTTGGTCGGTTGGGGTCAGCTGTCCCAGCTGTGTCCCCTCCCAGCTTCTTGTGCACCCCCAGCCCACTCGCTGGTGGGGTGGTGTGAGAAGCAGAAAAGGCCTTGACTCTGTGTAAGCACTGCTCAGCAATAATGAAAACATTCCTGTGTTGTCAACACTGTTTTCAGCACAAATCCAAACCATAGCCCCATACTAGCTACTATGAAGAAAATTAACCCTATCCCAGCCAAAACCAGCACACACAGATATCAGCAAATATCAATAGCTGTACTCAGAGTCCAGTGTTGGATGGCACAAACCTATAATGCCACACCTCACCCAGGATGTATTATCTTTTGAAGTTCCCCGGCTCCTCAGATTTTTCTTCATATACTGACTGCACTCACCTCCTAAGATGTGGCCCTTCAAGCACTCATCCCAAATGCCCAACAACTCCAATTTCAAATCCCCTGGTCTTGTTCTTTCACTCCCTAGGTTTGCTCCTCGCCATACAGCTTTGTGCAGTTTATTTTGGAGGCAACTAGGCAGCTGTATTACAGTCCTTCTCACGCAGCCTGAGAGCTAGACTGAATGCTGAACAGTGAGTGAATAGGGTGGGAAATGGAGCAAGGGAGGAGTATGTGTGGGGATGGAGGAATCACAAAGCTTCCTACGGTGAAGAAGAATCAGCTTGCTTCTCAGCTGCTCTTTGCAGGTGTTTGGGTTTTCACCACAGAGTCTGTATATCTAAAACAAAATTCTGATCTTTACTCCAAACTTCCCACAACCTCATTTCTCAGTCATTCAGCAACTACCCTCACATTATACTACTCACCTGTAGTCCATGCCTCATTTTTCAACTGATACCTTTTTGTGTTTTTCCCCATCCAAATAGCACCTCGCATACCCTGGGCTCCTCTCTGCTTAGAGATACAGGTCTTGTCTGGAGTCTCATCAGTCCCAGTCACTGCAGGATCCTTTTCTCTGTCCTTGAATAGGTGCAGACTTCCTTTTCAGCTACCTACCTCCAGCCAAGGACTGGCACAAACAACCAGAAAAATTGACCAGCACTTTGGCACATCAACCCTCTCTGTGCATCCCTCCACCGATGAACTCACACTCCTCTCATATTGCAGCAAGGGACTAACTTTTACCTTTTCTCCAGCCTATTTTCAAAGCAGTCTTTTTTTTTTTTTGGTTTGCATCCCCCATAAGTTTAAAGAATTTCCAGAAGCAACAGATAAGCCAGACTGAAGTCCAATACAGTGGGGCATGAAACCCCAGGTAAGTTTCATTCTGCTTTTACTTCTGCATCCTCATTTTGGCAGGATAACCCCCAGAGATGTCTATTCATATGCAATGTGAGGTCTCCTTTTCCTTCCCCATGCCAAAAATAATGCATTACCATCTGTTCACAACTAACAGACATGAACTGCTTCCTCAATGATCCTGTGTAAGAGCTGGAAAACTCATGCCAATCTCTGCCCAACACAAACATACACTGAGACAAAACCGACGAAAACACAACAGTGCCATCCCCTTAACCGTGCACATCCACCCCCCCTCTCATGTCACCGGCAGAAAGATGAGGATTCGTAAGAATGCTGCTTCCCAAGAGCTTTGGTGAACTGAACAAGGAATAGATCTGTCTCGTTCTGTTTTATTATTTATAACACCCCAAATTTCTCTCGTAACCAGCCAGTGCAAAGGCAGTGACAAGAAGTGAATATGAATGGAAAGCTTCGTAAACATACAAGAAATAATGTCAAAAAACCACAACAAATTTCTTAGAAATGAGAATTCAGAACTTCAAAGTCAAGTCAACCAAAAAGCAACCTGTCAGGGCAGTAACAAAGGAAGTTGGTGCCACATACACGGCAATTACTCCATCTGCAAATTCTGTTGAAGAGCAGAATTGACTATAAAAAGAATCGCATCCAGCAATGAAGGCCCTCCCCGCTTAGCCAAATGAAGGAAATGCATCCTTCCCAAGACAATATAAGCAAATGAGGGGAGAAAGCTAAGGGAACAGAACAAAAGGGACATCCCAAAATACTTGTTACAGGCTGCTTTGTGATTTTACATGTATAATTGAGAGCTACCAGAACTGCAGAGTCAGTATTACTTCATGGTCATCATTAGCTCAAAATGTTTCTTGAAGTTACTTGGCTCAGAGGGAAGAAAAAGAAGATCAAGAATGCACATAGTTGTGCTGCCGGCATCAAAATCCTGAAATAGAAGTAACGTATAATGAGAATTTCTCTTGGTATACGCAACACTGCCGCAAGTGGAAATGGAAATAAAAAGAACTCTGCCTAGAGTTTGAATTACCTATTGATTTTAAGGCCTATACTGAATAATGGCAATTGTTTTAAATTGACTTGTGCAGAAGCATATGCTCCAGCACAGGCCTAAACCTATATGACAAAAGAATATTTTTTTCCCTAGCATCTAAAAGTATACTGCAATTCCCATGCACAATCATAGGACTATCCAATAAGATTTCTGGTTCAGATCACTGATGATCTACCCCCCCACCCGCAAATTAAAAAAAGACGGAGCTAAAATGATTTGACACTATCCCAGAAACAGGAGGATGCTTATAATACTTGTAAGGCTGCCAGCTGGCCTCTGCAGGTTTCCGCTACAGACAGCCTGCAAGTTCAACTTCAAGGAGTTATCTGACATTCACTTGTGAAAAAAGTATAGAAAGAGATATAGTGGTTTCAGTTACCAAACTTACAGACGCTTCTTACTGCTCAGACAGTGGCTGACCAAACAGGCACCCTAGTCTGTTTTTAGTGCTTATTCCAGACTGAACTTTGAAATACACCCTCAAAAAGAAAGAGCATCACCTCTTCAGCTCTCACTGGTACCTCTGGGCCACATGGAAGACAGATTGGCAGAAGAGGCAGACAAGCACTCTTGAGTAATTGTCATTTACTACATTGCTGCTTATTATACTTACCTCAATGTTCCAAACAACTCTTATTCAGGGATCTGCCTTACTTTGGATGCTGGTATTTGAGGGTTTTCCTTATTGTTTCCTATCCTGGAGAATCACTAGCAAACACCAACCAGTTCATGGACAAGAGATGCATGATAGCACTTGCTGTTTTTAAACCACCTGATAGAGAATTTTTATAAATTTGTAAAATCAGCTAACTCATAGGGAAGACCAACTGTGTGTTTCTCAGCTGCCATTACAGCTAAATGAAACGAGGATGTTTTCCAGATTAAACTGATAAATTCATATCCCTGATGATGCAAGTCAAATCACTGCTGTTTACTTCAGCCCTCGCAAGGTTTTACTGTAATATATTCCTGCCTCCATCACCATTTTAGCTTAACAAGTATGCCTTTGATTAGGAAGCTCACATCTTTTTGGGAAAGCAATGGAGGGGAGATTTCCACTTAATCCTGCATATATTAAGGCAGAAATTAGTTCTTTTGCTCTATTAAAATGAAGCCTCAAAATACTAAAATTGTTTATTTTTTTTTTTCTTAATTATTCCT
>NW_009235513.1:65905-68495 GCF_000690835.1 Fulmarus glacialis
AGCACATATGTCACTGGAATAGAAAGATCAGTCTCACAGGTAATAAGTTTTATTGAGTTCCCGGAACCATATCATCCGTCCACCAGACTTTTTAATTTGCCACATGAATGGTTCAGTGTAACACCAGCTTCTGGAGTATTTGGGTAGGATAGAATTCATGCTGAGTGCTTTCCTGAGCCAAACAAAATGTGTACACAGATTAGAGAATACTTTTTTTTTTGCCCACCGTAGTATTTAGATCACTTACCACTTTAGGAGGAGATGGCTAATTTATATATGGCTATTTTCATGCAAACTTTACCTGCATCTTGTTTGACCACACTAAAAATAAAAGGAAAATCTCCAGGGTTGACATTCCATAGCATGGGGTGAAGGGGGGAAGAAAGGGGAGTCTTCCATAGTGGTAACTGGGACCAATTACTGGGGAGTTCAGATCACAGCCTTGTAAAAACCACACTCCACTTGAATGGAGAGCACTCGGGGCTGAGGGCTTAGTGAACTCAAAACAAAAAGGCAACCTACCAAGGAATTAAACTCGGTCAAAATGAAAATAGAATGAATCCCAGAACCCCACAGATTTTGACAGACTTGAGCCCTTGCAAAAGCCGTCAACATTTCCCTTTTTACCTGCTTGTATGAATCAATACTGCATAATCAGGACAAATTCCTGCTTAGCACTCCATGTGTCTCTCAGGGCCAGAAGAGGTCCTCGGGTGAGACAATACAGCAGGCAATGATACAAGAGGACAATAATTAGTGGCAGTTCTGACAAGCTGTGATACCTCTGGAAGTGATAAATCCTAGGACTCGCATATCTATCTCGTGTTATTAAGAAAAGCCAAGCGTCCTCAGACTCAAGCGACATTTTAAATCCGTGTCTGGTTTCAATGGCCATTGCTCAGCTTTACTTTCTTATCACCCCAATCCTCCCAAAATTTTACCCTAAAACATAACCAAACACAAAGTTGGGGGGGGGAGGGGAGGGGGGGGGGGGTACATAGTCAACCTGTCCTTCCCACCATCAATAAAGTCAGTCCACTCGAAATATCCAAAGTATTCAAATAGTACCTGGTATTCAAAACCTAGGTAGAAGCATCTTTGCATGAGTACATTCCTGATCCCTCCTCCCCCCATCCCCATCATCTTTCGTTTCACCAAAGGTTCTCACTCTTTTGCTGTCTTAACGCATTTAAAAAGTTTAAATGAATCTAGTATCAGTATCTCAGTATAAAACTCAGGGGGGGAAAAAACCACTCAACTGGACATTTGCAATCTTGATTTTGCAGTATTTTAATTATGTTCAGTGAGGAAATTATTTAAACTCCATCAACAGAAGCCACATTTAACTCAAATTAAGGACATATACACAAAATTATATAACAATTGGCTAGAGGGATTTAATTGAAATTGATGCAACTTCTGCCTATTTATAAGCCTAGGGTAAGTAGAATACCTGTGTATTAAGTGGAATATTTATCTGGAAAAAGGGATACATTTAGTAGCATTAATCCTAAATACATGACAGAATTGCAATTGGTTTTGTGGAGGAAAGAAAAAGGCAATTAATTTCAACTTACACTGAACAAGATACATCAGGGTAAAATATTGACCAAGCAGACAATTCTGTCCCCCTATGCAGAATACCAACTGGCATCCAGTTTCAAAATGCCAGTTTAAAAACCAAACCAAAATAAGAATAAAGAAATCAACCATCTGAAAGACTACATTGCACATAACTGGATCACAAGCAAATTACTTTTCTCTGCAGGAATATGAGAGGAGAAAAACTCTACTGTAGTTAAGTGAAGCAACCACTTACTTTTTCAAAACACACGTGTATAAACATGTAAGTATCTACATGTGTATGTACTTCCCCTTCATGGCCAAGACCTAGGTGACCTCAGGGAGTACAAAAGTCAAATCTGGACAATTCACTAATCCTGTGTCCAAAAGACACAATAGCACAATACTTGGTGGTGCAATACTTTCTTGGTATTCTATATTATTCTACAACAACAGAACTCTGCGTTATTAATGATTTGAAGGGTTATCACCACCCCTCACTACCCTTCCAGCTAACATGTAAAGGAAACCCATAAAGGGAGGACAGGGTTGTCTTTAAACAACCCACACTGTTGCAACTATCACAGACATAGCCCAACATACCCGTCACTGGAGAGTCTTGGAAAACAAACCAGCCAGAGTCCTTGTTCGCTATCTAGAGACGCCTCTACAGGGGAGCTGAAGTGAACTGCCGAGTCGTACAGATTCTCTGGGCTCTGCCCAGCCACGTCTTGCCAAAGCTGCAACGTTAAGAGTGCCTTAAACTGCTGCCTTTGTGCAGGTAGGGATGATCCAGGCCTCCATCTTTCATCCACACATGGTTTTTAAACATCCCCCCGGTTGGAGCAGAGGTAGAAGCACCAGTGGCTGTACTACGCTAACCACCTGATTGCTGCCACCACCAAAGGTCTACACAGCAAGTCCCTTTCACATCCACTTTCCACTCCCAATACTGCCTATAAAACACAGGCTTGTAAGAACAACGACCTGCCTGAATAAATCCAGTGCCGAGACTTCTCTGCTCAGC
>NW_009235513.1:68523-68869 GCF_000690835.1 Fulmarus glacialis
TCCCAACAGCCAGAGACTTACATACATCAGTGTTGGCTTTGGACATACTGGCCTCCAGACAACTCAGACTTCTCTATTGGCAAGATCAGCATCTTGGGAGAGCAAGCCTCCTGTGACCTGAATGTATCTCACAATTCTTGCTTGCAGGTTCCCCCTGAAGCAAGTATATCATACATTTTTTTAGAAAACACACAGTAGTTTAGAAACCACTGTTCTAAGAGAGCATTAAGTTTATAAAAATCATACATTCAAAGCAAACTGTCAAGCAAGAGTTCCTGAACAACCTTAATTGAGCTCCCTTGTGTATTTACAGTATAATACAGACTTATATATTCCTGGGCTATTT
>NW_009235513.1:68901-81046 GCF_000690835.1 Fulmarus glacialis
GGGAGTTACTGAATATTTCTCTTCACCATTTTAATTCTATACCTGGTTATTTGATCTTCAGTAAACATTATCCAGCCTCTCCACTGAATGCAAAGCTGGCAATTCCCTTGTGGCATTTTATAGTGCTCTCCCAACAGCCTCTAACTCATTTTAACCCAAAATGTATATGTAATAAATAAGTAATAAAACGCTTGAAAAACACATCAACTGCACACAGAAAAGGTCAGACTAAAAGGTCAGAGTTTGGCAAATATTAAAATACAGGAAAGCTTGTCGTATAAATTGGAAGTGTCAGAGAAGTCCTTGCTATAAAACTACTACCAACTATGTGTAATTTTAAAAAAATGATGACCTGCGAGACTTGAGCTATTAATCATTCAAGGCAGAGACAATTTTAACTTTTGCTGCAGATGCCTACTGGGCACCCCTCACCTGGCTGAGGCGGCTGTGCCCCCCTGCCCACTGGAGATGCTAAGGGACTCTCACTCTACCCTCAAACCCAAGAGGCTCTCAGTGTCACATAACAGCCAAATCCCAAAATGGACCAAACAACATGTTGTTTCCAGGCAATACAGTATCAGCAGTTCCCACAATCACTTGGGATTCGTTCTTCTCTTACTGCCTGGGTTGCGAATAAATTTCTTTCTGTGCTCTCTATTTTTTTTCTAAAGTCAGCAGTATGGTAATCCTTGGAGAGTTACCAAGCTGCTCTTTAGAGAAGTAGTTAAAAAACCTAGTGTTTGGCAAACAATATTCTTGCAATAGGTCTTTTTTTTTTTTAAAAAAAAAAAAAAGGCAAATTTCTCTAATAAATTTTGCAGCAAAACTATACTGTTTTGAAAATATAATCACATTACTGTGTATAAATTTGCGAGTATGTTTCATGCATTCTGCTTTAAGACGAGCTGTAAAAGGAAGAAAATGTATTACTGCACCCTTTTTCTCCCTCTTCTTGGTTTTATGAGCTGGAAAGGAAGTTTTCCTCACACAAAAAACATTTTTTTCTGCCTTTCTTTTTAAAATTAAACATTCAGGTCTCATCTCCCTCTGAACATGTCAGAACTAGCAAGGTTATATTATCACGGGTAGCAAACAAAATCTGATTAACTGAAATGGAGGGAATTTCTTTTTAATAGTATTTAAACCCATTAGTGGCAACAGAAAATTTCTGTTTCATTAAAAACACTTGAGAGAAAAAGCTTCTTACTAAGTATTCAGCGACATTGCTCCATCAGTAATGCACTGAAAGCTCTTACCCCATAACCCATGGATCACACAAAGAAACACTCCCACAAAGAAAAGATGAACCAGCAACAGCCATACTAGTACAGGTGACATAGGGGCGGGGGGGGAATCCACACGCAGCCAGACAATGAAAATAAAACACATGAAATATTCAAAAGATTGGTGTTTTTTTTTCCCCCAATCACAAGCAGAACTAAACTAATTTCTATTCTCTAATGTGCTTTCCTTTACAAAATGTGTTCCAACTTTATCTGTTTTCAACAGAAGTGCTAATAGGCTGTGTACAGAGTGGGAGTGCACATGTAATTTAGATATAATTTAGCAGCTAAATTATCTTTGTGGTAAAGGTCTGTTACTAAATCACTTCACTGGAAAATTAATAATAATTAATAGTTATCAGCATCTCTTGGACATATATGCCATCCTTAGCATGTTTTTGATAATAAAGTGGTCCTTAGCCCTGTGCCAGCTAAGTCAGTAAATGCATATTAACTTGCTTCAGAATACACAGGACACTTTGCTTGAAAACTACTTAGAAACCAAAGATGAACTGAAATCTTTGCCTCACACTTAAAGGCTAGAACATTTTTTCTGATGTTCATTCCAGAGTCAATAAAAATGCAGACTAAGTTTTTTTAAAAAAAACCCCAACCTATGCAGAAGAGAGGAAAACCAAAAAGCAAATTGATAGCAATAAATACAGGCAAAAAAACCCTCTTGAAAGCAACATTCAAACAAGATGATACAAGAAGAAATTCTCCAGGCAGCAAAATTAAAGACTAAAGACATTTTAAATTACACTAAAAGTGACAGTAATAATATAGAAAGTGCTCAAAAACAGTTTCCAGCAGAAGATAACAAAATACTTCAAGTATTTTAACAAATAACACAAGGCTGTTAAAAGTCTGAATTTAATAACTGCTGTTTAAGGCAAGTAACCTGCACTCAAGAGTTTCAAAGAGCTGGCTGAGAGGAGGCAATAAAAAAAAACCCGTTTATTTTCATTAAATCTTAGAATACTCATGTCATTCCAGGAGACTCAAAGAAAGCTAATGTTATGTCAAAATTTAAATACAATGAATAAGTGCTTATCGACCTGACAACCCAGTATCAGTTCTAGCTAATCTAAGGACGTGAATTACATTCGTCTTTAATTTTAAGACAATCAACATAAGTTTATAAAAATGAGATCCTGTCAAATTAACCAGTTGTTTTCCTTAGCGGGCTATGAGCCTTACAGAAATAACAGTTTTTGTAGCTTATCAAAGCAGATGTGAAGAACAATTTGATTAGTGACTGGGAGCACCTACCTGGCAAACAAAAATGGGGTATTAGAAGGTTCATTTAGCCTAGGCAAGTCTACCGTGCTCCAGTGACTTTAGGTTGAAGGTAAGTTCAGACTGGAAGTGTAACATCATTTCTAGGAGCTAATAAATCTCAGAACAGTGTTGCAGAGTCCACTGCTGGTTCTGCAGCAATAAGCTGTTAAATGAAATAGGGATTTTTGAAGCGATGAGAGGAAGAAGAAAAAGGGGAATTACCTGTCCATGAAGCAGAGAGCAAATCCCAGGCAATCACACAGATGACAGCTCTGCTCTCACCTGTGCCCAAACCCATTTCAAAACATAAGAATGTTCAAGAAAGATTAATACTTCCTCATGTGCTTCCTCCGTAGGCTCCTCAGGCCCTGAATCAGGGCAAGAACAGGCCCCCACAGACAGAAGGACATGCGCTTCAATGAGAAACAGATGCTAATGCACCACTAGTGCTGCCAAACTACTGGTATTAACCTTCTAGAACAATTATTAAAGCAATAAAATGAAAATGAATAGTTATCTAGCTACTGCAAATTGATATTACGAAAATGAATCCTGAAGTTATTACAAAATTCCACATGCTTCATAAACCATTAAATACTGAGAAGTAACGAGGTAGCTATCAAAGTAGTCAGGAAACGATCATTAGAAAATAAACTGACCAGCTGTTTAGCCCAGGCCCTGATTACACAAAGCAGTGACTGGCTACCTCATCAAGCAAAGATCACCATCTATCACATCAAAATGCCCAGGAAAATGCTGGAAAAAAATAGGCGAAAACACATCTCCATGGGCACGGCACGCAACAGTTGTAACTACAGTACTACAGTACTTTCCATCAAACATTATCAAGCAGAGCAGCACTGCCTGATAACGTAACCCTACGAAGTTTAGAAAGGCAGAAGTGACAGAGCTGGCGTTACGCTAGGCTGGGCAGAAGACAAAAAGCCCCTGCAGCAGACCATAAACCATAAACCCAAATGAGTGAATCAGGCTCAAAAAGCATTGCATCCCAAGTGAAGTGAAATCTCTTAAGATACTTGCAGACCGATGCAAAGGGAGCAACACAGCAAGAGTGACATGCTGAGGGAGAGGGGGCTGAGAGTGCTTTAGGAAAACAAATGGAGATGCTGTTAATATAAAGAAAATATTTAATTGTTAACATCTGACAGTAATTCAAGACATGATACAATTCGTTTAGTTACACTTTCTGAGTTACCCATAAAGAACACAAGTTTCCAAAGGACTGGCCCATTTTTGCTTCCACTGAAGTCACCAGAGTTTTTGTCTTTGATTTCAATCAATCGCAATCACTATTGGCGAGTATTACATGACTTCTGCCTACTTAACAAAGATGACAGTGAGCATGTCTTTGGGTTGGACACAAGCAAAAGGTATCATCTCGATACCACATCTCAGCTGCTCCACTGCCGCTCTTTCAACTTCAAACTACTTGAATCCCTCCAGAATATTTGCCTATGCACCAGGTATGCTGCAAAACATCCTCAGACACCGATTTCAGCAAAATTCAGGGGTTTTTTTTGGCAGAACCAGGCCATGCAGCTCCAGAACAAAGACTGGACACCCTTTGTAAACTACTAACTAGGTAACATTGAAGAATTTCTGGGAAAAGATGAAATAAAACTACCTATAGGTATCAATAGTGCCCAGACAAACAGAAATATAGCAAAGGCATGTTTGAAGCTTTGCTAGCTTTGGGTTACATTTTGCTTCATCTTTCAACGTGCTTGGAACATTAAGGCAGTTTCTCTGTAACATATATAAAAACTTGTGAACACAAGTGGGTATCTTGCAGTATAGAGTTATTTTTACTTGAACTTGTTTGAAATGGCCTACATAACTTATGGCTAATGTATTAACTATTGTAGCTTTCCAAAGGCATATTGCAAAAACCTTGATGTTTCATCACGTGCAGCATATGTATTGTGATCTGGACTTTCCATCATTTACAACTTTGCCAAACAAATTATTTCAATTGAAGTGTCCTACATACGGTTTATAGCACAGGCTGCACATTTGAAGTCAGACACCACAAATTTAAGCTATACCAGTCTGTGAAATCAGAGGAAGTGGTTCTCCCAATTTAAAAAAAAAATGTTTTTAATTTTAACATTTCACATTCAATTTTAACAACTGTTTTCTGTGTTTTTACAACTACTTATGAACCAACTAAGGAGGAAAACCATATTTTCTTGCTTCCACTCCTCTCCTTGCAATAGTGAGGAACTGATTCAGGAGTTGTTACAACACACACAATTGTGTCACAAATATTAGCATAATCTAAAAGGGCAGAGTTCAGTGCGCAATAGTCACTCATGTTCCATTATTCATAAATGCTCTGATAGCATTTCCACAAACGCCCAGTAGTTAATGAATCCTGAAAGCTTTTCGTTCAAACAATTATTCCTCATGAAAATGTGTACCAAAGCATATTATTTGTTACTCTATTTGCTTCTCCCCACTTAAATTTCAATTGCTGAGCAGGAAGCAGAAAAAACCTTCACTGTTGGGTGACAGCCACAGCAGAACAAATTATGAAGGTGAAGGAGCTGATGAGCATACACTAAATAAAAATAAGTCCTTCAAAGTACACATTTGTATAAAATAAGGGTCAGCTTATGAATTATTCAGAAGCCAAAAGGGGGATATGACTGATGAATATTATTTCCTATTTTCAGTTCAAAACAGCTGCAATTAACTCTGCCTTTGCTATTACCTGAACAGTTAATCTACAAAGTACTGACACTAGGGAACACCACAGTGATGCCCAGTTCCAGCTGATAACCACAGGAATTGCATTACAAGAGTTGCTTTCAACAGTTTCTCTAACCCTGCCTCCTACACAAAAGGGGTATTTTCTGGGAACGCTGCAGCTCAGGGCTAGCAGCAGCCATGTAACCTCACAGCCCTCCACACTGCACCGGCCAGCAGCAAAGATAGATGTTCAGGAACATCAGGAACACCTGAAGGCAGATGCTCTACATCCTCCCAACTGCTCACAGGGGGAGCAAGTCGTGGCTTCATAAGAAACATGTTTTATGCTCAGAACCTTGATTGAAAGAAGAGTGGAGACGGGCAAGTCAGTCCAACTGGCTTTAAAGTCTGACCTGCCCGATAAAGCAGTTTCTGCCACACCAAGTAACAGTCTGCGCTCCCCTAGGAGACAGGCCAATCTTCACTCATCACAAGGGAGAAAAATCTGGTCGCTGTGCTTGCAGTCCTCTCCTTGCCATGGGTGAAAGGTGCATCGGGAGATGTTACAATCTGTTTCCATCTGAATGAATTGAACTGATAAGCATTTTCAAGTGCCTGAGTTTCCCCTCCCAGGGAGACTGGGTCTGGGAGCTGCCCCATTATATCTGCATGCTCTCTCACACACATACATCCTCCCTCTATGGAGGAAACATTTGTTGTAAACATATGGAGAGGCCCTGCTGGAGGCCAGCATTTAATGCTCCAGTTAATAACATTTTCAAAGGAAAAAAAAAAAAACGGGGGCGGAGAAGAAAATGAGAAAAAAATTCAGTAGTACGTGAACACAAATGGCAAGTACAATGGCTCTCAGGTGTAACAGGATTTGCCAAGGTTTGAAAACGCAAGCTTAAAGACATCCTAGGGCTCTAATAAACAAGAGACATGGCCCCCATACAATACATGAAAGTATTGGCTGTCTATATATATACATACATATACACACACACGCACAGAGGAAACAGGGATTCAGCCTGTTTGTGGTCATTTTGAGGCGTGCTGACAGCAATTTGCATTGGGCTGGGGTTTCTTAACAACATTCTCAAATACAACAGAACAGTTGTTTTTAAATGTCAGACAACATTTAGCTGACTTGTCTTGCATGGTCCTCCTCTTCTGTACAGGGAGTAGCAGCCGTCTGGCTGATGCTCTGGGTTGTTTTCCTCCTGGCTGGATTTCTCGACTTAGCTGCCAGCATTTTTGTTCTTTGATGACTGGGTTTTTAAGCTGGTACCCACTGCTAATGATAATGGCTAGTCAGGTCTATTACAGTGCAGTGTAATACTGACAGCATACATCCCAGAATGGGGAAAAAAAACCAAGAGGGTTGGATCACAGAGAGGCAGAATGTGTGGGTATGAATTTCGCTCCAGGATCAGCTGTGCCTTCCTTGACTAATTAATCTGCGAGATCTGAACAGTCGGTAGAATGGAAAAAATGGGTCAAGTTGGCAGCATGGGACTTAAATAAATAAAAATGAGGCATTAGCTTAGACTGTGTCTGTGCTTTGTCCAGATTTGAAAACAACAAAATATAAAATATAGTCTTAAAAAATGAGATGAACTGATGACAAATTAGATGAGGGTGCACTCTGTGAGGCAACTTGTTGTACATGCAGGAAAGACAGCATCAGTATTTTTACAAAAGGCCAGACCATGACACTGTTAGGATGCAGAGACGGACAATGTGCGCTTAATGTATGAAAATTAAATGGGCTTCTAAGAGGGAAGGGTAACATCTAAAAGATAAAGCCAAATCTAATCCATACAGCTACAATTTTACTTTAAATTAAACTTTATACTGTATGTTTCTTTTCCAAAGTCTGGGAAGCTCAAACAGGCAATCCCAAAGAAGGAAGCCGAGCATCCCATCCTGTGTGTTACTACCTGTTTTGCTCAGTCAGTTTGTGATTTGTGGAAGCAGAGCTGCAGGACTGACCACCACAGTGATTCCTGTCATTCCTTACCGCAAAATGAGCTGGTGTCTGACTGGGGTAAAGCTGACTGCTCACCACTGGGACATGGATCAGTGCTCATGATGAAAAACTTTGGTTTCAGTTGTGGAAAGCAAATTAGTTTGCTGCACTTCTTGAAGCTCAGTTTTCAGTGGATTTTGTGTAGAAGACGTTCAAGAGATGAACTAAGTGTTTTTTGAGACTGGAACATGACTCCTCTGTGCAGATTCTGTGATGTCTTACATAGTTACATAAGACCCTTTCTCCAACCCCCTAAACCAAGAAACTAAAAAGACAGAGGCAGGACACCTACCTCCTTAGAGCTTTGAGACCTCCATCCCTCATTCAAATGCCATTAAAATCAGTCCACAAACAAAAGAAGCCAGACACCTATATGCCAAGAGCAAGTGTACGCAAGTCTTGTTTTTACAGGAAGACGAGGTTATGCAGCTGAACACACCTTTAGACAAACTGGATCTAATCCTACCCAGATTCATAGACCACTTCTCCCAAGAAGGGAAGCTGTAGTGTATATTGAGTCACTCAGAGAATATCAGCTATGTTCACATCTAGGCACTAAGTTCTTCTACCTCTCTCAAATACAGCACTGATTTAATCTAAGAAGGTTTATAGAAAACAACTTGTTCTCGCCTTTCTTCACAGAGTGCCTCTTTTCCCACTTGCCTCTGCCCACTCCCTTCCTACCCTTAGAGCACAAGCAGACTTAACTTGATTTGTTACCAACTCGCATTTGGGAGAATTCTTGCCTTGTACGAGGTACCAAAGAGTAAGAGCTGGGGGCTCAAGAAAGTTTTGAAAGGATCGCTGAGCAGGACAACATTGCAACACAAATTCTGGCTCCCAGTTGTGCACACAGACAATTGAGCCACCCGTCAATATTTAAAGCAAATGAGTAGAACAAATTTCTTTGTGAATTTATTGACCAACTTCCCTCCTCCTCCACAAAGGGAATGCTGTGCTCCACCCCTGCCCTCTTTGGGCATCTCACTCCCATCCTCTGTCCAGGATTTTATTTTGGTCTTGTAATTGTTGTCTGCTACAGAAGTTACTTACAGCTACAGAAGACAAATGGCAGGCAAAAGCAGCTAAAAAGCACTGAATTTGTCCAAAAGCATTACATGGTGTATATTTCATTCTGTAACTTAACTAGGCTGCCTCAATAAAGGCCCCAGACTTCTCTCCTTGTCCAGAAGTAATACAGGCCCTAGGGAATGATCATGAATAGTGGCGAATGCAGGTGATGCCATCTCTGATGCAACAAGGTCAAAATATGTAATTAGCATTTTTCTCTCAGGGCTTCTTTCTCTTGCTGTAGTTTTCGCTCAGCTCGCTTTCCCAGGCTGGGGGCTGTTCTCACTTGCTGCAGGGCAAATCAAGAACAAGCTCCAGTGAAGACAACAGTGATACCCCAGTGAAAGAGAAATCCAGCTCTCAGTTTCTAAGGGTACTGAGCGTTCACTAGCACCAACTCAAGTGTTACAATGAAAACACAACTCATCCATCCAAGAGGTTCGTCTTCCATTCATATTAGATATTATCAGGTCAAAATTCACAGCAAGGAAAAAAGCCACGCAACACTGATCCACATTAGAGCAAAAGCTAACAGCAGAGCATGTGAACTGGGTGAAGGGGATCTCACGAGAGCCATTAGCACACCAGGAACAGAGCAATGAACTTTCACTTACCAGGAACACAGCAATAAACTTTCACTGGGATCTTTGCACTTTTAGTGGAATCTTAAAGACATCAAAAGGGTAAAGAGTTGCCATGACAATGAAAGAGAAAGATATATCTAATGAGGCAGGGCTTTACCAGCTTGGGTGGAGGGTACTTGCTGCTGGTTCTATGGGACAATGACTGTATTCACCTCCCTGGTTAAAACCACTGACCTCCTTTCTGCACGCAGCTTTGGAAATAATAGCTAGTTATTTATATATTTCATGGGCATCACCAAAGGATGGATTCCAAATGGAGGGTGCTGGGGAGGCAACCAACACTTTATGGCATGGTCTAGATTTGTTCTTTATATGGAGGCCTGCTATTATCTTTAGTAGGCTCCTCTCCCAGCATGTATGTTGCAGTGCTGCCCTTGCTTCTCACTCGCCTGCAGATGTGCCGAGTCCCTTTCAGTGGGGTCAGCCTACTGGGGGCATTTTGCTGTCACTTCCTCGTCAGGAAGGGGGCAGTTGGGAGGAGGAAGGGGTCACTGCCCGTGGCACAAGAGCCTGTAATGCATTAACACAAATCTTCCACACTGTTGCCCGAAGCAAAGAGCACATCTTTAATTCTGTCTCACAGTAACTACCACAACCTGTGACGTCTCTGTGATTCATGTATGTCTCCCCCCACTTCCCTCCCTGGCAGTTTTCTGCTCTTTTCCTCTACCTGAAACTCACAGCACACTTGAAATCTGTCAAACGGTTTCCATTTGTATCCAGGAATCTAAGTATTAATAATACATTTTTACCCTATTATTTCTACTTTCAGTGAAACTTCATACCAAGCTGACAATTTCTACCTTATAAACACTCCCATGACATGTTTTCATGAAGTCTGGATGGCACCTAAAGCAGCAACAGGAACTGCAATTCAGCCACACGAGTCTCTGCTTTGAGGAAGTATGCTCACATCCTTCATTGTGGTACCTGGGGTTTGTTGTCATCAAGTCACTTAAAGTAGTGTGAAAGGTGCACATTTCAAAGCCCAGCTACCAGGGAACAGCAAGCCCAGCTGTCCTCTGCTCCGAAAGGCAAGGAAAGGAAAGCGGAAATCACCTGCTTTATTCTTTATATAGCAAACAAGGCAATAAAACAGGGTAATACTGTGTCAAGAGCCAAGCAAGAAAATCACTCTCCCTTTCTTTCCAGCCCCCCAAGAGTGCAAAGCAGCAAAAGCAAGAACCAGACAAACCTGCAGGACAGTGTAAGGGAGACATAATATGACAGGAGACCCTCCAAAGTACATGGCTAATGAGGTGACTGAATAGGCATTACAGCCCAAATAATGCTGGGACTCTGCAGTGGGCACAGGGGCCAGCTTTCCACGACACAACACAAAACCTGGTGGTTTCTCTGAGGAGGAGAGGATTGATTATGTTCAGTCTAAAGCCAAGGAATCATAAAAAGTGAGCCTCAAAGCGTGGAAGGCTGGTTTCAGATTAAATTCAATGTTCAAGAGATTACCATTCCTTTTCAAGTTTTTTTTTCTTCCTGCTCTTTTACAAAGCCCCTTGATCTCCACAACATACCCCTCTGCCTTCTTGCAAAACACAGTGATCCAATTTCACCCCACGTCCCCATCTTTCTTATTGCTCCACCCCAGCTCTCTAGCCCTCTACAATCCTGCTCAACGGGGACATGCAAAAATCTCAACCCCTTCTCTCCTCCTCACCTTCCAGAGCATTATCTTGGATAATACTAAATTTGGGTTACGCAACCTGTATTCACTCTGTTCCTGGCAATATTTCCTTGGCTGTTCCTGCACTGACAGAGTTGTTCACCTCCACTTGCATAAAATGCATTCTCCTCTCCTTGAGTTCACCCAAGTCCTTCCCTTACCACGCACTTCCAGTGGCTCAGACACATACCAGCCCCACAGACATGTGATCCATGACTCACAGTTCAAGTCAGCACTTAAGCTGCTTTCCCAAACCCAAATCCCAATCATCTGACCAAGCATGCCACAGAGTACAAACACAATCCACCTTAAAAATCAAGTTCTGTGACCAGGCATCGTTTGCTGAAGGAAAATCCTCCCTTGCTACTGCAGAACACAGCAGAATTTCTAGACAATCTAAGTGCTATAAAAATGCCTCTGAGTCCATCCTACTGCTTCAGCTCTCCTGCCTCGGAAATGCTTCTCTTAGCAAGATTTATTACTTCTAGTATTCCGTGAGAAAATTAAATATAGTGTGGAACAAATTAATAATAATAACAACAGTAGATAAGATATACAAATTAACCTGTTGCTGACATTAGAACCAAAAAAACCAAAGCCAATTGTTGGGGGCAGTCAGATTTGACATTTAAGCATGCATCATGCACAGCTAGAGTCACTCTTATGAGTGCAGATGAAAAATCCTCATCATGTGACAGATGCGTTCAGCAGCTCCCGGAGCAGATGCAATTGTGAAGTGGATTTTAGTGCAGTCCAGTCCCACAGTACAGCAACGACACAGGATGCACAGAACCACTGTGCTAAAGCAACGGGAATTCCTAAACAATTGGAATATGGGTAACTGTGTGGGGATACCTGCAGAGCTAAAAAGCTGTATTCTGAAATCCTTATTTCATCAGTAAATACAGGGGGGCCTAATTTTGTTCTCAACTACAGTGATATAAAAAGTTACAGTGAGATCAGAGTAATCACACTGAAAAAAAAAAGTGTTAATAACAGAATCAGGTTTATACTACCTGTGAATCAATGGGCAACATCTGCTGTGCTGCTCTATCTTATTTTGCTTCAAGATTCATGGCAGTCCCTACACTTACAATGGGAGGTACAGCAAACAATCGCTTCTGTTGGTAGTAAATGATACTCTCTGGCAGGTGCTGCAGGACATCTTATGAATAGCTGTCTCAGTGCTTCTCAAAAAGAAAACAGATATCGTACTTTAAAAAAAAAAAAGAGAAAAGCCAAATAACACAATAGCCACCTTTAGACATATCCCTTGTGAACAATTATCAGTCAAAATTATATGAAGGTGATATTCAATGTGTTCTCTACTTGAGGTTTTAAATAACATCATCCATTATTATAAAAGCAAAGACGTTTACTGAATTGCTAAAGTTTATTTACAAATTAGAATTACAGAATCATAGAATTTTTTAGGTTGGAA
>NW_009235514.1:0-306 GCF_000690835.1 Fulmarus glacialis
AGCCTGGGCTGCCACCGCTCCATCCCCCGCGACCCGGCGGACCTGTGCCACAGCCGCAAGTTCAGCGCGGCGTGCAACTTCAGCAACATCCTCGTCAACCAGGAGAGGCTCAACATCAACACGGCCACGGAGGAGGAGCTGATGACCCTCCCCGGGGTCACCCGGGTGGTGGCGCAGAACATCGTGGAGTACCGGGAGTACATCGGTGGCTTCAAGAAAGTGGAGGACCTGGCGCTGGTGAGCGGGGTGGGGGCGGGCAAGCTGGAGCAGGTGAAGTTCGAGATCTGAGTGAGCAGCAAGGGCAGC
>NW_009235514.1:341-5483 GCF_000690835.1 Fulmarus glacialis
AGCACCACCTCTCCGCCACCAAGATCAACATTAACACTGCCACCCCAGCCCAGCTCATGAGCATCCGCGGCATCACCGAGAAGATCGCCAACAGCATCGTGGACTACCGTAAAGAGCACGGGCCCTTCAAAAGTATCGAGGACCTGGTGAGGATGGACTGCATTAATTCCTCCTTTCTGGACAAAATCAGGCATCAGATTTTTGCGGAGCGGTCCCGGCCCCCTTCGACGAACACCAACGGTGGCCTCAACTTCACTGCCAAGCCTCACCCCAGCCCCACTTCTCTGAGCCTCCAGAGCGAGGACTTGGACTTTCCTCCTGGGGGTCCAACCCAGATCATATCCACTCGCCCCTCTGTGGAGATGTTTGGGGGGGTGAGAGATGGCAGACCCGTCCTGAGGGTGGCTACCTGGAACCTGCAAAGCTGCTCCGTCGAGAAAGCCAACAACCCAGGCGTGCGGGAGGTTGTGTGCATGACGCTGCTGGAGAACAGGTAAGAGGCAGCACCTGTCCTGTAGGCCCAGCTCCATGCAGGATTGTTGTTAATGCCTTTGGGATTTGGGCACTCTAGAGTCCCGTTCTGATCCTAGTGGGACTCGCTCCTTCCCAGGATTATTAAATGTTTCCCGCTTCTTGCATGGAACCCTGGCTGAGTCTTAACGCTGGGACTGTAGTGGTTCTTGTAGTCCCTTGGTAACACCGCTATAGTCCTTGAAGGGTGGTGGACCTCCTGAGGAGGTATGTGTGTACACACATCTGTGCGGGGAAGACCGAGCTGTTAACGGTCGGTCACGTTAGGCCTGTTAATGGTTGATCAAGGATTGTTTCTCCGTCAAGAGCCTTTTGAACAAGTCACGGAGGACTGTCTTTCCTGCCAGAAGCTGGGGGGGAATAGCAGGGGAAGGGCTGTTCTGTATGTGCCTTGTTTCTTATGGTCTTTCCCAGAGCATCTTACTGCCACTTTGGGAGGCAGGATGCAGCGCCACATCCACCTCTCTCAGAGCTGCCAAGCTGAGACCTGCCAGTGCCTCTTCTCCAGAAAGCCTTGTTTGCGTGGTGACCTCCTTAATGTCAGCATTAGGGCTGTAGTCCGCTCTCCCTCGGACCCGCTCCTCAAATCAAAAAGGCTTGAGAGCACAGTCAGGACGGTTTGGGCTGTGTAACAAGCGTGGAATGCCACGGCTTGTCCCGTAAGGGTGACACAGCTCGTTAACGAGCGGTCACGGGGCATCTGCTGAGCTGGAGGGACCGCTCATCCTTGGGGGTGCGAGACGTGGGGCAGCTGCCTGGGGAGGCTGTGCTGTCCTGCGCCAGGTGGGCCCCTGATTTCACTGAGCTAGTGGGCATGGAGTGAGGTCTGTTTGTGGTGTGGTCAAGTGGGATGGTGCTTCTGGTGTTAATGGCTGAGAAGCTGAGAGATGGTTGGTTGTTTTTTTTTTTTGGAGTAAGGTAGTCAGGCAACAGGCTGGGGATGTCTCTCTTGCTAAACTTTCTGCTTGATACAGAAATGTAAGAATGCAATAAGGATTTTGAAATAACTCTCACCCTTTCCTCTCCACGTGTGAAATCTGTCCCAGCTGGTCTGGCATTTAGTTTACGGCATTGGGAAACTAACTTTCCTCTCTGGCTTCTCTTCAGACTTCCAGCGGGAAATGAACAGGGGCAGGGGACCCTTGGACTCCTGCAAAAGGGATATTGTGGGGAGGGGAAGTGCTGATGAACCGTTATCTCTGGCAGTGCCGAAAGCTCTGTCCTTTTCCAGTAATGTGCTGAATAATGGCTCTTGCTGGTGTGGTTGCAGAGGTCAGGCACACGAGAAGGACGGCGACAGTGACTGCGCTGCGGTACAGCATTTGTGGTCGGGGATACCTCTGCTGTGCGCTGCTTGGGAGCCTGATGCTCCTGCATAGGAAACATCTGTCATCTCACAGCCATCGCTGTTTGATAGCCAAAATGGAGATGATAGCCCAGCGGGGGTATTCAAATGTTACGTTGATGTCTTCAGCCTAATATCTTTCAGTGTTCCTCGACTGCTCTGCTAGTTCAGGTATCCCGTGCTTCCCTCTTCGCCACCGCTCTTGTTCTTTCGTGAGCAGTTGGTTGGCTGGAGCAGACCTTAGGATGAAGTCTGGTGGGGCTGGGGATCAGGGAAGGGGGGAGAGGTGGACAGACCTGCTGAGGAAAGAAACATCTCTGATTATGACTAGTCTCAGGATTATTCTAATAATCTAGTTTTGGAAGAAAAGTGACTTTGGTGATTTATTTTTATTTATTTACAAATATATGTATTAAAAAAATAGGTTTTTTTTTAAGGACCTCATCCAGTAAAGTGTTAACTGTCTGTCACTTCTGCATCTTCAGCATTTTTTTGGGAAAAAAAACCCAAAACAGTCCACCTATTAAAAAAGCTATGCAGAGAAAGTGACTTGTAAAATAAGCCTGCTTTAGCCCAAGCCGGCCACTGTATATGCGGAGCATGGCCCTAGCAGTTTGTTCTATTTTTGCTCTTAAACTGCACGGTACTTTGTTTCCATCCAGCTTAGCAAACAGGTACTCAGTTGTACTGGGTGGTGTGAAAGGTCTCTCTGATACTTTGAAGTTTAAAAGGAGCCTGATGTAAGTGCTTGGTTTTGTTCTGTTTTATTGCACGTATATGTGCCATCAGTCACACAGGGAGAGTACGATGCAATTGTTTTCTGTACTTGATCCTGTTTGTGATAACGTGAGAAGCTGGAAAGAAATGAGAGTAGTGTGCATCCACAGATAAGCCTGCAAAACTTTCCTGGGAAAATAAATGTGGGAACAGAAGAAATCATCACGATGCAGGAAAAAAGTATACGTTGGGAAAAGTCATACACGGCACCTCAGGGAGGAATTTCCTCTTGCCTGTGCTAGCGTTGCTGAGGTCAGTGGAGCTTTGCAGCTGTGAAACGGCCTCAGCTGAGGCCAGAAACTGCCTTCTTTCTGTGTGTGAACTCCATGGTCTCCCTCCTGGCGCCAGTCGTGTACCCTGGGAACTGATAAACTGCCTTGCAAACTAATCTTTGCCCAGGTAAATCAACTTCAGTTGATAATCAGCCAGATAAATTAATCTCTTGCTTCTGCAAGCAAGAATACACTGCTTCACAGGGCTCACTAGCACTTCGGCCTCATGAAACCCATGGGGTGTGTTTTCAAGGCGCTCTGCATGCTCGGCGGATGTCCCACACGTGTTGCTGAAGTCTCCAGCTGTGACCCAAGCTGTTGCCTGGTGGATCTGAAGGCTATTTAGTCCGACAGTAGGCAGATGCTCTCATGAGCTACGCTGATAGGCACCTGCTTGCTGATGTACTTCGGGCACAGCCGCCCTCACGTACGTAAGCGTGCTCCGGCATGCCGGTCCCTCGTGGTCCGGGGTGGTCTCAGGTAGTCTGGGGTGGTCTCAGGAGCTGGAGTACTGCCTTGTTGCAGGACTCCTGTTGGAGGGCCTGCCTCACCTAGCTTTTTAAGTCCAGGAATAAAGCACAGCAAGTCAAGAAGACTATTAAAACTGTGTAAAGAGCAGTAAAGAATCTTAATTTCAGATCTTGGGGACTTCCATGCCGGTTGCAAGGCTGGTTTGGGGTTTGCTTTGTTTTTGTGTTTTTTTTTTTCCTCCCATGACCAGTTCATAGCAAGTAGCTTTGAGACCCCTTGGGCTTGTTCTTTCATGCATTAACAACGGGGAAAATTACTGCTCACTTCCAGGTGAGGCTAGAAGATGGAGGTCCTCCCGTCTTCCAGCCCTGCGTAGCCTTTGCACTGAGGGAACAGTTGTGCAGGAAGGAAAGAGGGCCGTGCCTTCATTCAAAACAAACAAAAAGCAATAAAACGTCATCATGCAGAGTGATCTGCCGAAAGGGGGTGGGAAAAAAACAACCCAAACCCTTCACACTCGTGCCCAGAAGTCCTAAACTTCTGAAGAGCAGCAAAGGGAATGTATACCAAATCAGTAAGCATGACTACTAGTGCTAAGCTATTTTGAAATTCATCGCTGCAGTACAAAAATAATGAAATACAGCAAGGTCCTTGCCCTCTTTCTCGTATTACAAGGATCTATGTTTATCACAGTGTTTGAAGTGGAGGAACGAGGTGTTTTCATTCAGAGGACTAGAGGGTAATTTTAGAAGAGATTAACATGATGAACGTGGAGGCGAGCGTGACGCGTAATTGGATTAAAGTATCAAATGTAGGGTGAATTTGCCCAAACCTGCGATGTTTCTTGCAGGCATGGTTCGGC
Source organism: Fulmarus glacialis (assembly GCF_000690835.1). NCBI lineage: Eukaryota > Metazoa > Chordata > Aves > Procellariiformes > Procellariidae > Fulmarus > Fulmarus glacialis. Next base: position 4,600 of record NW_009235514.1, read on the forward strand.
AAATCTGGGATTTGTTGACAGGGGGTCAGAGCTGGCCTGTCTCTGGGGTTGCAGGTCATCCCCTCCAGCTGACCTCCATGTCCTCCCCATTCTCAGGGGGGGATGAAGAAACTGACAGCTTCTTCTCACCAAAAAAAAAGAAAATGTAGGGTTAGGGTAACAAGATCAAAAGGGTGAGCAAGTTCAGGTCAAAGGCAGCAAGTGTTTTCATGGGGAGGATAAGTAGCCCCAGTGGAGATGTTTCCTCTGGCCAAGGCCAGTGGAGGTACCCCAGAGCTGTCCTGTACCCCAGGTCCGAAGGAAAGAGCCCTCTTTCCACTTCTCATGCATACCTGCCTCAGGCCTGTCCCTTCTGGCCGTAAACCGAGCTCGTGACTCCCACGACACCCCGTGACCGCTCTCTCCGGCTGTTACGTGTTGGGGTGCCTGCTGGGTAACCTCATCAAGAAGTGCGACACAGGCGTGTGCAACACCGACCAATGCACAGAGCATGCTAAAGGTGCATCCTCTAGTTTAATTGCTTGCTTTAAAGTTTGCTAGTAGCCGAGGGCGGTGATCAGTTGTGCACCTTTCCCAGCACGGTTTGCAGCGGAGGTTTTCCAGCTGGTTTTCGTTACGCTTTACAATACTGAGTGGTAACTTTGTGAAGAGCTCTTAATTATTATTTATTTTTTCTTGTAAGCACACTTTGCAGTTGAGTAAATGAAAATTGATAGAGGGTCCGAAAGCCAGAACTTGCACTGTCTCTCAAAAAAAAATTTAAAAAAAAAACAAGGGAGGGGGGGAAGAGGAGGTGCGTGGCGGGACGATGGTGGGGTAGCAAGGTCGAGAAGCCCAGCTTTGTTTCCTTCCAGATGTCAAGCAGTTCAGGCTGCTCTTTCCCT
>NW_009235514.1:5513-9857 GCF_000690835.1 Fulmarus glacialis
CTGCTTCTTGGTGCGGTTACATCTTCTAGATGCAAAATGTAAAGTAATAAAGCACCTGTTGCAAAAATCGCAGAACAATAGAAGAGCCTGCGTTGGAAGGGACCTCAAAAGATCATCTGGTCCAACCTTTGGTGGGAAAGGGAGCCTAGATGAAATTATCTAGCACCCTGTCCAGTCGCACCTTGAAAACCTGCAGCGATGGGGGCTCTTCCGCATCCCTGGGGAGGTTGTTCTGGTGATTGACTGTTCTCACTGTAAAAAATTTCTTTCTTACATGTCTGTAGAGTAACAAATACAAGTACTGATGTAAGGTTTGTACTTAGCACTGATGAATTTTTTTTTTCTCTTCTTGGCTTAGTTTCTTGGACAGCAAGCCTCTGTGCTTACCCTTTAGGAACATGTCAGCCCCTCTCCCTCCCCCAGCTTTGTAACCGGTTAGCTATCTCACCAAAGTGAAAACAGAAGCATAGAGGTCTCTCAAAGGTAAGAAGTTAACCTCAATTTCCGTGGCTCAGAGACCCAAATCGGTGTTCCCGCTGGGGGAAGGATAGATAAACCTCAGCCTAAAATTGCCTCCTGGGAGGCATGGGTGGACAGGTAGTCCCTGGGTAACCCTCACTGTGCCACCATACTCGGAAGCTCTTCTTCCTAGTCCTACCTACCCCAGGTAGTGTCCCAGTGTCCCAGTGCACCCTAAGCACATCCTCTCGTCACCTGAAAAAAAAAAAGGCAAGCTCCTGAACCACCTTCCAAAGGAACCTCTTTCTATTAAAAGATGAGGGAGAAGCCATCTCGTTCAGGTCCCTGCACTAAGCGCTGGAGGCAGGAGAACCACTTTCCCATCACTCCCCTACATTAAATGGTAGGGTGGGGGTTTTGTTTTCCTCTCCAGTCCCTGCCTGGACTGAGAAGTGGGGTCATTACAAGGGGAAATTATTTACTACTGGGGCTTGATGCTTTGTTTGGGAAGGGGTGCGGTGTGGTACCTTGCCTGCTGGCTTGTAGCCGTGTTTCCCAGGACGATGGAAAAGGATCACATCCACCCCTGAAACGGACATCGTAGTAGTGTATCATAGTAGTAGTGATGGTTGTACTTGCATGCTTCGGAGGCTCAGCACCAGCTTGTATTTGTTACTTCTACTCTGTCACTGCAACTCTCGGTGGCCCCGCAAAGCCCGGAGGTGCATCTGTTTTATGTCTCTTTCTTTATACAGCCGCTTAGTTTTTCTTCATTGGGTTAATACTAGGCTGGAGCCTTGCCAAGAATAATTCCCCTGCAATAAAAGATCAGGAAAAGGGCCTGGCTGAAGTAACCTGACCGTGCTAATAAGTCTTAAACGGCAAAAGAACAAGTACACCCTCTTCTCCTTATGTAATAGGGAGGAAATCCTGCCTCCTGCAACTTCAGGAAAAACTCGAGAAAAAAGGAATTGTTAGGTGATCTCTTCTATGTGCACTTCACAAAGGGATTTTTATGAGGAATAGAAATACAGATGCATGTAAAGCTATCATTAATTCGCACTTTCTAATACCTCTGAGGACAAAAAAATGGGGTGATGGAAGAGCTGTTGTGTTCGGGGTTTTTTGGGTTGGCTTTTTTGTTGTTTTTTTGGGGTTTCTTTGGCCTCCACCTATATGAGATCAACAATATTTTACTTGCTGGAGACTAAAACTGCCTTCTGGATACCATCTGGCAGGGGAAAGCAGCAAGATCTTCCCGGGTCAGACCCTCAGTTACATCATTTTCCAGCGAAACGAAACTACTGATTTATTCCTGTTCAGGATTTGGCCCATTCCTTTGTCTGTGTCAAATCACATGAAGGCTGCGGAGCTCAGTGCTAAAAAGCACGACCGTCTCCCCGGGGGTTAGGGCTTCTCTGCAGTACTGCTCCCATCTTGGGTAGGGATCCCAGCCGCTTTCAGGACGGCTGCTGGGGGAACGGGTGATGTCAATTAATAAAATTAAATTAATTAAATTCCATTTCCAAACCTCTGCTTCATATGGATGCAGTACTGAGACCCTCTATGTGGGCATCGCCTGTTCCTCCTGTAGGAGGTGGGTCGCTCGCTCAAGATACTTTGCAACTCCGGAGCCTTTGCAGGTGAGATCAAAAGCAGCGTGTGGACTTACAGCAAGACCATGAAGGGTGTACACCATCCCTGTATCCAGACTCTTGGAGAAGGCATCTGGAGCCACGTACTCCGCAGGAGATCTCGGAGGTGGATGCACTGAGCTGGATCCTGCTTGTCTCTGTCGATAGCTGTGGATCTGGTAGGTTTGCCACAGCCCCCACAGCTTTCCTCCCTCGGACATGACACAGGAATGTAGGACAGGCACTTGAAATCACCCCTGAGGAACCTTCCCAGGGATTTTCTCTTTTAAAAGGAGATCTGGGCATCTGGTTGACTTTGAACAACTGCCTCAGTGTATTCCTTGAACATTCGAGAGGCTGTATCTAACCAGCCATTTTTGTCTGCTTTGAAGTTGAGGATGTGGCTGGAAAAATGGTATAGTTAAAGGCCAGTTTATCCATATAATATAAACCTTATTTTTCTCCTTGTTAAAATTATAACCATACTCTGCTGCTGTTACTTGTGCCATGAAGCCTGACTAAAATGGAACAGATCAGTGGGGAAAGCGTTTCTTCATATATTATTTTTTTTCTCCCAACATGTGTACTTGATACATCTGGCAGCACTTAATGGCTGCCTAGTTTCAATCCGCGCCTTCTGGGCTATTCTGCGCATTTATTTCATGTCACTGGACTCATGTTGCAGATTGCAGGTATTTTGATAAACCGGAGCTGCCAGCTTGCTCCTGCAGATCCTGCAGGGTTTGCTGTATTCCATGTGGCAAAGATGAAATGGGTTGGCTGATTTATGGTAATAAATTGGTGAATTAGTAAGCGATGCTTTACTGCCTGCTCCTGAATCATGAGCAGAGGCCACAGGGCTATAACCTCATCCTGCTAGACTTTTCAGAAAGCTTGTGCCACACAACTGAAGAAGACACAGTAGGTATCTACACATAGGGCTCCATCCTGTAAATAGAAATCTTCACTGCTCTGTGATTCTTGTGCGGTTTGGGAGCTCACGGTACAGCTGCAGGAAGGGAGGCTTTCTAGCTTTGGCTTTAAAAAGAGCAATAGGATTGTTCCTGAAGGCGAAAGATGCTGCTGCTGCTGTTCTTACCAGGAAAGAAAGATCAAGAGACTAAAAAAACGGGAATTAAATACTCCAAGTTCCTGAGGAGGTAAGAGCCGAAACTCAGAGTCCCTCTTAACTGGAGGAAGACACTCTCTGCAACCAAGTGCTGGTCTGGCTCACTGTGAACACGGGTCTCCAGCTGTGTTAAACGGGGACACGTAAGAGAGAATCTGGTTTTACAGATTTAGCTGCACCCTTCCTGCTGGAGTTGGTCTTCAGCGTGTTTCCCACAGCTGCTTCTTCAGTCTCTAATTAGCGTTTCCCTGGGAGTCTTGCCCAAATAGTGATTTCAAGGCTTGGCTGGATGAACAGAGAAAAATTGATAGGACACAGATTACGGTGTGCATGTAACTTATTTTTAAGTTGCATTGTTCTTCATTGTGATGCAGGTGTGTGCTGACAGACAGAGGCACGGTGTCCTTACTGAAATAATTACAATACGCTGCAGTAATTTCTCAACACTGTTATGCGGTGTGGTGGTGGAGACAAGAACCGTGGCACATTATTAATAACAGTGCTTAACTAAGTAGCTTCTTCATTCCAGATTTTTTTATTTATTATTTTACATAAGGGACTTTGCTTCGTTTGAATAATAGCTGGCAATCCCCACCGGTTTATCGGAGAATGAAAGCATTTGGTGGCTTTGCTGAGCGGAAGGTGAGACCTACTGAAGACCTCCTCTCCCACGTTGGAGGTCTGGATGTGCTTTCTACCCTGCTTCGGTCTGGTCCCCTCCCTTGTCTTGGGCTCGGGTGATTCATGGCAGGTTCTGAAATGCCCGATAAGGTGCCAAGAGCAGGTTGGGCATCGTCTCAACAGCAGATGAACAGTGAAGGGAATATGTAGCTGTGGTAAAAAAGATGTTTGCTGTTGAGAAACCATTTCCTCTCACCCTCGGCATATGCAGCATGTCCATGTCCCAGTCGAGCTATGTGGCATTTTCAAATGGCACGAATGTTTTAGAGTGTTTTAAACTGCTCGGTCACTGGCGGGGAGGATCAGCGCCGCTGACCTCTTTTCCATCCCCGCTTCTGGGGGCTCTGTGCAGGCAGGAGCCAGGCATCAGCGCCGAGCTGTTATTTTCAGTGCCTGTGGTAAAATTATTAGAGGCCAGTGATTAAGAGAAATACATTCACC
>NW_009235515.1:0-7060 GCF_000690835.1 Fulmarus glacialis
CCCCCAAGTCCAGCCCGGTTTAGCACTCTTGAGAAATGCAGGACATGGAGTGCTTTGGGGTAGTCCCCTGAGCCGTGGCTTGCAGGAAGGGAGCACGGGAATGGGAAGGAAGGGAAAGGCTCATTCCCATCCCCGGTGCATGCAGTGGTGTTGTGGTGGTTGGCCCTGGAAGGGGAGAAGCCGCTGGGAAGGGGGGGCAGGAGGTGAGGGATGTGTTGAAGAAGTGAAGGGATGCAAATGTGGATATTCGGCTCAGTGTCGTAAAATAGGCCCGAACCCGAGAACACTTGTGGTTCGCCTCTCGGTTCGTGGTGAAGGACGTTTGAAGGTTAGCGAACGTCAGGGGGAGAAGGAGTGAAACGTGGCATCCCGGCCATCCTCACCCGGCTCTCCCTTCAGCTAGGTGAGGGATGTGTTGAAGAAGTGAAGGGATGCAAATGTGGATATTCGGCTCAGTGTCGTAAACTGGGCCCGAACCCGAGAACACTTGTGGTTCGCCTCTCGGTTCGTGGTGAAGGACGTTTGAAGGTTAGCGAACGTCAGGGGGAGAAGGAGTGAAACGTGGCATCCCGGCCATCCTCACCCGGCTCTCCCTTCAGCTCGCTGGCAATGTGCTTGAAGGCAATAATTTGGTCAGAAGTGATGGATAAAGAGGTTTGTTTTTTTTTTCTTTTTTATTTTGTTTAAATCTTCTGCGTTGAATGCCGTCATCCTCCTTTGGAGGAGGAAGGCTAACCTGGCATCGGAGCGAAAACTCAGAGGTTGTGGTTTCTCTGTCCAGCTCTTCCAAGGATTTCCAGGCAGGGCTGGTGGTAGAGAGCTTATTTTACAACAGTGCCTCAAGCCATATCCCTTCAAGAGTTAGCTGGGTAAGGGGAGCAAACAAGCCCTGGCAGCAGCCCTGCAGAAAAGCATGGAAAACATCCAGCTCCGAGGAGCTTAATGGGAAGTTATTAGCCTGAATGTCCTCCTTATTGTGGAGGCTGGGCTGCCTTATCATCCCGACAGCCCCGAGTAATTGATGTCCCTTCCGAAGGAAGCCGAGCTGAGGTTTTGTGGTTGGGTGGGAGCCTTTGCTTGACCTTCGCCTTGAGGAGCAGCTGGGCATCGTAACGCCGTCGGTGCGGCTCCGGGAGCAGGGCACGGGGCACCAGGCGGGAGCGAGGAGACGTGGGCAGGGAGGGATAGCGGAGGATGGACAGAAGGCAATCGAGGACACCGATGGCTTGTGGTAGCATTCAGAGGGGGGGTTGCCCGTTGGTCCCGTGTTGAAGCCTGTGCTCAAGTCCCGTGGCAGAGCAGCGGGTAGCATTTGGGCATCACTAGTGATTGCTCAGGCTGGTGGGGCCGGCCCGTGGGGCTTGCTTACTTTACTAAATCAATATTCCGATGGAGCTCGCCACCTCGGGAAATTTAGAGCCTGGCCAAGGATGAGTCGATTATGGGTTAAAGAATATCTGCAGTTACCGTAGGTAATGGGATGTAAACCTGCCGCTACTACCATGATGCCGAGAACATCTGGCAGGGGGCTGTTTCAGCTGCTTCTTAGGACTTTTTTTTTCAAAGAAAGTTTCATGGGCTGCTGCAGAAACGGTCAAGATTTGTGTCTGCAGTTCTGGTGGGGCTTTCACGTGCATAGGGCTTACTTTGGTGGCAGGAATGAAAAATAAATCAAATGCCTCAAATATTAACCCCTTCTGTGCTGGTCCCCATATGGCTCCTCGTCAGACTATCCTGTCTCATGTATTTTTTTCTGAACTTTCTTGAAATATACAGTAGCAATCAAGGCAATTAACTATAATTGCAGAGAGACTACCTTGCGAAGGCGGGACGCAGAAATAGGCAGGTAATTACAATGAGTTATAAATGGATGGTTATTTACATCAGGAGTGATGCACAGGGATTTAGTCATCGGAAGTGTGAACTGGTGGTTGCAGCAAAGGACAGTTGTCTGGGGTCATCCCTCCGAGGTGCCTAGGCACCTCTCTGGTGCTCACCTTCTTCCTCTGTAACACGGGGAATACATGCTCACCATCTGGGGATCATTAGCAAACTGTTAGGGTCTTTAAGAGCGCTCCGCTATCTTCAAAGAAAATGCAAAAGGTGATTTAGTTAGGCACATAGCTGAAGAGACGTGGGCTTTTCAGGCAAAGCTGTTAGATCCAATTTCTAACTCAAGCCATGCCTTGCTGGCATCCTGCTGGCTGTCGGCCATAGCCTGCTGCTGCTGAGCAGCTCGGGATGGGCTGACGGCGCTCTCGTGAGTGAACCAAAAGACCACACAAAGACCCGGAGTTGACCCGTGCTGCTGATCTGACCAGTGGCTTTCTTCTGGTTGCAATGTCTTGACCCCTTGTAGTCATAAAGGAGTTGCCCGCCTCGCTGATGTATGGGGAGAAAATACCTTTTAGGTCTTCTCTCCTCTTGGGTAATTCATGGGGCAGAAAGATGTAAACTACCTCTCCATTGCTACACCTGATCTAGGCAGGGTAATGCATCTGTAAAAGGGCCAGCACATATAGCTATGGGCTGTGCTTTTCTAGGGTTGACAGGAACCTCATGTTACCCTGCTGCCACTTCTCTCTGGAGGATCACTTTGTAGACATCAGACTCTACTCTGAAATGACTTTTTAAACTAGATTTGAAAATGCTGTTGTCAATAAAGGAGGATGCCTTTCCCGTAGCAGGAACAAGCATCCTGAGAGAGCAGCCATTAAGGCAAGCAGCTTGGAGGAGCGGCGTAGTTGGTCTTGTTTCAGGAGACAAGGTACTTTGGTGGCAGGACATCTTGTGAGTTGTGTAGATTTCCTGGCCCTGGCCTCCCCAGAGAGGCTTAAAACTTTTAGTGCCCTCTTGCTTGGATGTACTTAGCAACAAAGAGATTTCAATTATTTAAAGATACAGGAAGACATGAAAGCCATTAGGAAGGGACCTGGTGTCCCCCGGAGGTATTGCAGTCTTCTCCATGCTTCCCCTAGACAGCTTGCAGAGCTGTCTGCAAACACCAGCACCGACACAGGGGAAAGGAGGCGTGTGGGATGAAGCCAAGATGATAACTGCCTTGGCCTAAAGTTGGAGTTGGTTTTCAAGTGGCCCCAAAGTTTTGTTTTGGAATGGGTTGGCTGGGTGCAATAAGGGGCAGCTTGCAGCTTGGTGTGGACCCCAAAAAAAGGAGAATAGCAAAGCCCATGCAAGGCAGGTTGATCCCAAAAGAGGAGACTGGGCAGAGGGGTGTCAGCCAGCCCTGCTGCTCCCAATCTAGGTTATGTGCAGAGGGTCAAGACGTATCCCTTGTGTTCATCGCTCTTCCCCTAAACATAGGACTTGATTCCCGAGGACAGTCAGTTCAGCGCCTTTAGGGATGCGATGCGCAGTGAGGGTCTTCCTTTCAGCATCTCCTTGAAGGAGGATTGAGCCCGTGTTATACGCACACACGCACCAGAAGGAGATAGTCTCAGCTGAATGCGTTTCTTGTGCTTCATTGACACGTCATCCTAGTAAGAGCCTGAATTTATGCGATGCCTGTTGAACTGCAGAGGAATCTCAAACCTCGTGCGAAGCAAGGCATTAGATACTGTCAGGTTTGTATAAGCAAATACGGAGCTGTGATGTGCTCGGAAATGACTCGTGCTCTGTCTTACGCCTTGAAATCCCTTTTAACAAGACAGACAGCAGGTCAAGACAACGTTAGCCTTCGCTGTTGCTTCTCCAGGTCTCGTGGAGTTTGTTTCTATTCCTGCAGCTCCTAGTTATGATCGGAAAGGACGATGGCTTAGGCTTGGCATGCCTTCCCCTCTGATTGCCTGGTGATTCACACTGGGGAAACAAGACCTAAACCTAGCACCCTCTCGGTCACTAGGTTCTGCTGACAAAAAGGGCTTCGTTGCCTGCGACACAGCTCCATCTGTGATACTTGTCACCATTTTACATTTTATCGTGATTAAAGCTGGCCGGGGAGATTTCAACTAAATGCTTCTTTTTTCTTTTTTTTTTTTTTTTTTAACAAGGGAGGGCTAGCTTAAAGGAAGGTCTTTTAGGAAGCTGTTTCATACACAGAGGGGAATTTCTGATCGGAGAGAGATCTTGGTGGTTTATGATGAAATTCATCTCGTCTACTTCAGCACTATAAAACCTAGTCATGAAATCAGCCTCTGCAGGGATTGTAGAGGAGCAAGCAGCCCATCTTTCGAAAGGTATCTGTGGCAGTTTAGAGATGCCCTCCTTGGACAGTAAAGGAAAAATAGGCTGCTAGCTTGGGTACAGATGACGAGGCACCCAGGGCTAGGCGAGATGGAGTCCTTCCCGTCCCCTCCATATAGCATGGGTTTAAGGGGGATCTGAGCACAAGGAAACACTAACTCACACGGCCAGGGGAGTTTTGGGCAGGCTGCCTTCCAGCCTGACTGCGGGAAAGCCTGGCTGCTGCGGCAGAGCTTGCTGTATCTTGAGCCGAAGCTGTAATTAGCTCAATCACAAAGCTGGCGGCTGTGATATAAAACTGTACGTTACTGCGTGTTCTCCATGGAGCATGTCGGGTTTGTTGTTCTCATGAGCATGGTGGCAGGTCACCCTGCTGCAATAAGCTCCGTTGTTTAGACAAGAGTAAACTCAAAGTTTCTGACTGCTTACCACGTTCCGGATAGTTGTTTTTTATTTCTGCTGACAAAGGTGGTACTTTTAGTGTCTTCCAGATTTCACCATTGTTCATTTCTATAGTCTTCCTTCGTGTCTTTCTGTTGGCTCTCCTAAATTGCTGTGCAGTTGGCATCAGGTTGTTAAATACTGGGACTTTCACCCCAGAAGTGGCTGTGTTTCACTGATGGGGAAAGCAACCCTCTTGTTTATTAGCTTGTGTTGTTGGATCTGTCATGATGGAAGGTGACGCACAAATAGCAAATGGGTTTAATTACAATTTTAACTGAAATTAAGGTATCGTGGTCAGTATAATACAGAGCAGGGAACTCCCTGGCTGGGCTGAGGACACGTGAAGTAGGTATGGAGGGTGACCAGCAGGTCTTCTCCAATTGCAGAGTCACTTCTTCATGCAGAGCAAGTACATTTGATTTATTACAACTGTGACCGAAAATAGTACTGGAGCAGTAGGAGAATTAAAAACATGCATGGCATGTATATGATACAGAATAACTAATCTTTCCTGACATTTACTGTCAATCATGGGTAAGGAGAAGATAACTAACTCTGCCTCTCATGTTCTGTGGTCTACAGTCTTCAGTCATGAAGATGTATGTCAGGTATCAGCTGTACAACCATATTCTGGCAGGCAGCAACATTTCAACAAATTCTTATGCTGGAGTGTGAATCTTTGTGGAGCCCAGGTAACACATCCAAAATCCCCTGGGCTTTGTGTGAAAAGGTTTTGGTCCCAAAAGAGAGGGACCCAAAGTGTCCCCTGCACCAAGAGCTGCCTTGGTGGCTGCGCTGCTGTCCCCATGAGCCAGATGGAGTTTGGAGAAAGCCGTGGTGCTGCTGGTGTTTATGTCCTACAGAGATCAGCCTCTGTAGTCAGTTGGGCATGGCATCTCTCTTCTCGTGGCAGCCGGATCTAATTCCACACACACTTCTACTGAAGAAGTAATAATGCCCTTTTAGGCCATCTGGAATCATTTCCCCATTCATACCAGAGCTCTCAAGTTATTTGGGGGAAAGGGAAAGCATGGAAAAAGATTAAGACAAAAATGGCTTTTTATTTTTGAGTGTGTCATTTGAAATGAGGGGGGACAGACACACGGTTCTTGCTGTTTTAAATTGAACTGCTTAACTCGGAGTTATTTTGGAAGGAGTGTTAGGTGAAGGAGGTTCAAGTTCAGTCACCAAGGTGGGAAAAAATATTTTGGGGCTAGTGTGAAGGGATTTGTTTTTCTTCTGTGGGGGGTGGAGGAAGCATCTACCCAGGTATATCCTCCATGCAAAAAGAGCTAGAGAAAGGACATGAGGACCAGAGGGAAGAGAAACGGGATGTGCCCCCATTTAATGGCACAGGGAAGGAGCACGGCTGCTTTACACACTTGGGCATTTTGGAAAACTGCTTATTGACATTCACAAACACTGTTTCCCTCATAGAGGTGCCTACAAGGGCAGAGTTAGCATTACTATTATTAATAATAAATAACAGCAGTACGGTAAAATGTGTACTTATATATCCTGTGTCGTTCAGTGCATCTCCCCGTACTTCACAGAGGAAAAATTTGTAAGCACATGTGAGAAGGGTAAATATGAGACAGGGAGGCAGGGACTCGTAGGGAGATGAGATGAAGATCAGGAGGTTCATCTTTTTCCTCTTCCTGTCCCTTTTCTTCTTGGCTTATCTATTATAATTATATAATTCCCAGTTAACCGGGATCCAGGCGCTATTTCGGGGCTCACTGAGGTTGGTCATTTCTGCATGCAGAATAAGTCCAGGGCAGGTGAAAAAGTGGAAGAAAAGGTCGTGTAACATTCCTGTCATACAAAATCGAGGGGGGAGAGAGCAGGGGTATCGCGTTGCGAGCTACAAATAGAGCCGTTAGCATGCCATCAGATAGCTGCCGGACATCGATAGCGCTTTATCAATGGGATAAAGATAAATGTGAAGATAAGAGAGTCGGTTTTGCCTTGAAATCCACTTGCGGTTACCAAAAGGGTTTGTCTTCATGTTGATTTCTTCATTCTGCTCCTGTGGTAAATGCCAAGTCTTGAAATCTTATTTATGGTGAAGCTAATGAAAAAATGTCCAACAGAGCCAGTGCTTCACCCAAAGGATATGAAGATCTTCTGTGCTGTCTTAATTAAGTCAGGTAACAGGGAGACTTTTGAAGCCACCTGACAGTGTTTGGATGGCTAATTCTCTCCAGCACTGAATTAAAACTTAGGAGCATTTAATAAACGGGGTTAGGTGCCCCCTGAGTTACGGTTTCAGCGAGATGCACTTAAGCTCAGTCTTTCTGCTTGTTTTTGAAAGTCTGACTCATGTTTCCCAGCACTTCTCGGCAGCTGTGAGGGCATGAAACTTTTTTAGATGGGAGATAAGATTCTTGCTGTTATCACATGATTCAGGGAGCTG
>NW_009235515.1:7078-14470 GCF_000690835.1 Fulmarus glacialis
TAAAAATAACCAGAATTGGTGACAAGATAGTAGCAATTTTGGCTTTTTGTACCGTGAAGGGCTGGTTGCCAGCCCTACGGAAAGGAGTCAAGGGCTTCATTCTGCAGCGTGGCTCCAAAATGTCATTACTCTCGTGACAATTGTGGGGTAAAAAAAAACAGAGGGGAAAGGATAGGGAGGAGAAAAGACAGAATGAAAGTGAGAGAAATAACAAGAAGAATGGGAAAGGGTAGATATTGCAAAATAGTAAAAAAAGGGGCAAGGGAAGCAGGGCACAGCAGGTCTTGGACTAGTGCTGCATGGGCTAGGATGGTGTTAGAGGGAGACAAAAGGAGCGAGACAGAGCAAGAAGCACAATGACTTTAATTTGTAGGCAGGGACTGTTAAGAGAGAGGAGGAAAAAAGAAGGAAAAAAAAGGTGATTTGGGTTCTTTTATTCATTACTAACCATAAAAGGCCCAGACTGTGTTGCCAGTGGCTTTAAAATCCAGGACCCTATTAAACCTTCCCTGATAGTAACTCAGCACTTGGAAACAGAGTTAAAGAAGGAGCGAGCGTGTGTGGGCGAGAGGGAGGAGGGATGGGGGAGCCGGCTGAATCGAGGGGAGACTTAAGGCGAAGATTTTGCCTTTCTTCTGGCAACGCTTTTGGGGGATCAAGAGGCTCAGGCTGCCTGTTTGCCCGGAGAAGCCTGATGGGACTGGCAGCATCCCGGTACCCCCGGGAATTGCCCCAGCTGCTGCTCCCCAGGAAAGGGCACTGCCCCCCATTCCCAGGTATTAAATCAGGATTTATGCCTGCTGCTCACAAACCAGCTGCAGCTCAGGGGAGGCTGGGCTGAATGCGAGATGAGATGGGAGAGATCAGCAGATAAATGCGATGGATAAAACCAGCAGCAAAAGGTTCTTTGGATTAAGTCCTTTTATGATAAATAGCAAACGTGTTGCTGTCTAGTTTGAGGTTCACACCGGGGTAAGGAGAGGCACTGGCTGCGCTAGCCGGCCGCTTTGCAGCAAAGCAAGATCAGATCTGGGCAGTCCCCAGGTGGGACTGGGAGAGCACTGGGAGAAATGGGTAATTTCCCACCCTTCCGCCTCCAGCATCACCGCTGGCCCCCAAACATCCCCAGGGACTGTCCTTCCCCGTATGCCACTTCAGGCGCCTCGTTGCCAGTCTGCAAACCCTGCCCCGCGTCCAGCTCGGGGGAGAGTTGTAATTAAAAGAGCTGTTCCCTGAGACCCAGCAACTTATTGATTTTGGTATGTGTGTGTCTGTGCCTGTGCGGGTGTGCTCTCCGTTCTCCTCGGGGGAAATAGAAGAAACCGTTCATTTTTAAGCCAGACTCGGACGTGCCGTGCCCCATGCTTTGCTCCCTTTGACACGTGCAGAACGGGGCAGCAGGGCGAGGAAATAGCTCCCTTGGGAGATGCTCGCCGTGTAGCCGAGGGTGATCTCGACCCCCCAAGGATTTCCCTTCCCTGCTGGGCTTTTGGTTCGGAAAGGCAATGGTTGAAATACAGAGATGCCTGCTTGACACCTTGTACCTAGAATCTCCGGGCAGGGAGCCACGGGTTTGGGGAGCCTCTGCAGCCTTAACAGAGATGCCGCTTGGCTGAGAAAGGGGGAGAAGGAAACGGGGATGCTTTCGCCCTGTTTGAGCATCCCTCCTCCCAGCCGACCCGGGAAAAACAGAGAGGCGCAGGGAGCTGCCGCAGTTTGCTGTGGTTCGTGAAGTAGGTAATCAGCCCTTTTTATGAAGTCCAACTCCAACCTCTTTGAATTTTCACCCCGTGTTCTCCCTGTTGCAGAATAGAAACGGCTGATAAAGGTCTTATCTGATTGCTGTGCTTGAGGGAATCGGTGCTGCCGGAGGAGCGTGGCTGTGACCAAAGCCTCGTTGGGGATGTAGCGTGCTCAGCGTGGCAGGGGGATGGAGGCCAGAGCGCGAGAGGATAACCAGAGAGGCATTGCTGAGGTGGTCAAGAGGGATGGTGCAGGGAAATGCGTTTTGGGGCGAGCCGTTTTCCCTATGGCATTTGGGAATTGCCTCCTGTAGATGCACGCCTTCACCTTTCCCAGAAGGATGTGGTGTGTTTGTAGATTATTTCTTTGTTTGCTTTAGAAGAAAGATGACAAAATGCAAGATTAACCTGAAGAAATACGTGCTTCTGTCATCGCTTTCCCTTCCTAATGGAAATACAGAGGATCCTGCGTAGTAACTAATCAGTCAGTGGAGGAGTAAGATGGTTAATGTGGCAAAAATACTCATCTCGGTGACTCGTCTGGGAGAGACGAGACAGCTTCACGCTTAGTTATCGGTATGAGAAGTGGAAGGAGATACTGGCAGCTTTGCCATTTCTGTGGTGAGGAGAACATCAGGGTGGGCGGATTTGGGCATTTGGATCCCTGAAAAAAATCCCTGTAGCAGAATAAAGAGATCCTCGGGACCTTTCCCTCCTTATAACTGTAAAGAGAACCAAAAGAAATGCTCCAGTCCACAAGGTCTCACCCTAAATCAGATGTTTCTGAAGGGGCCAAAAGGAGAGGACGGAAGCTCATTAGCCACCATTTGAAAGCTTAATTTCAGGCGAGCCTGCCAAAGCGCCGGTTGCCCCTCGGAAAGGAAGCGTTAGCAAGCTCCGACGGCAGCTTTCCATGTTCCGAGCCTCGGAGAATATCTTTAAGTATTATTTGAGGATTTGGCCTGCTGGAACTGGGCGAGCTAAAAAATCCAGATATTGTTGTACTTGGCAAGAGCATCCTTCCTTGCGGAGAGGAAGGCTTTGTCCTTTGCTAAAGCTTGAACAAACTTCCATTAGGAATTAAGCGGAGTCTTCTGCATTTCAGCAGTCCCTCGCAGCAATCTCAGATGGCTTCCTTCGCGTTTGCCCTGCTCAGCTCACGGACATCTGCAGAGCATCCATTTTCCTAGAAAGCTTTGCATCCATCTGCTCTATCGACTTTGGTAATGGAGTTAAGACCCCCCTACTTCCTGAGCCAGGGCGTGGAGATTATCCCTCTAATGTAATTAAAGGAAACCCCTCCGCTCCCAGCTGGCTCAGGCAGTTGCTGGGTGATAGAATTCACTCCGGACACAAAAAACTGGTCAATATGGCTCGAGATGTAGCGCCTGCGGTTGGAGATGAATCTGGAGCAGCATTTTAAATGGCTCCACTGAAGTTTTTCTCATTTTCTCTCAGTTTTGAGGCTGAATGAGCTTTTTCACTGAGGATACCGGTGTTTTGCAGGGAGGTTTAGGGAGCTGAAGTGTCTTTTCCCAGTTCATGGAGTTGGTCCTCCAACTGGACAATGTATAAGGGCTCTCTGTGCCTCGCTTTAGGCACAAAACCTTCTCTGCTTTTCCATCACCTGTCCTGTAGTTTCGGACATTGTGGGGATGGGTCTTGGGAAAACCCCAGGTATTGGGCATTGAGGAGGGAGGGGAGGCGAGTGGCGGGATCCCCCTTCCCAAGCCTGGCCCGCAGCTCCGAGCGATGCTGGCTGAAAGCTTCCCATCAGGTGTTTGGCATAGAAAATTTTCCATGGGAGCATCTTTTTTTTTTTTTTTTTTTAAAGGGCAAATTTTGCTCTGTAAAAAATGCCCTCATAAAAACCAAAAAAGAAATACAAAACCGTAGAGACAAAAGAAAAAGATATTGATTTTTAGTTTGGATCCTTCCAGAGAGAAGACTATGCAATCATGCAGTCCCTGTCTGTCTGCCTTACCCACTCCTTCCCCTCCGTAGTTTTTGAGCCCTTTGGCCAATTTCTACCCAATTTGACAGAAGGAAAGAGGTCTCAGAGATATTAAATTTCTATAAATTTCATTAAAATAGGTGGCTGGGTAAAGGGACCGGCTATTACAGCAGCCCCACGAGACTTGGGCTCCGGCATATGCAGAGCCTTTGTTAAACATCTAACAGTATCTGAGGAGAAAAACTTTCTGTATAAGCAATTTCAGGAAAAAAAAAAATCTTTGACTGGCTTTTGCACCGTAACAGCCGCTGGGGAACCTGGCCGAAGAGCCCTTGAAGGCCATGTTACATTTGTTCCACTGACTGTGGATGGCTTGTTCATTCAGAAATGAACTTGTAAGACCTCGAAATAGGTCACGAGCGGGATGGAAGAAGCGTGTGGGCCTTGTTCAGTCGTCTCTGCACCAGAATAAATTTCAGCCGTCGAGATCTGGCCGATTTTCTCCCTTCCCCGACATGCTCTGCTTTCTTGCTCGGCTAAAAATGCTGAGCTCCAAATTGGGAATTGGTTCCGAGCAGAGCCCCGAGCGCCCGGCGGGGAGAGGGATGCGGAGAGGTGGGAGGAGGCAGCCGGGAAGGCCAACCAAAAGCTCTGTATTATTAAGATTTTTAGATATACAGTTTTGATAAAAGCTTGCAAGTAGCAAATTTGCTATCAAGCCTAATGTAGCATGGCAGATTTTGTCTGAGCTAGCAAAGGATCACATTTGCAGCTCCTCTGAGGCGGGGAAGTGGGCTCAATAGGCTATTTTCCACATCCATGCTCTGTTCCTAAAAAAAAGGGAGAGGGGGGAGAGGGGAGAAGGAAGGGAAAATAAAGACAATTTCTCTTTTTTCACTTTACCCTGATTTTGCATGTGTTGCCTATGAATGTTAATAGCCAATAACTTGCATGCTAAATGCAGGCTTTACCGTGGGATTTATTTTTTGCTGGGTGTGCAAAGTTGTTCGGGAACACTTACAGACGGATTGCAGCATTTTGGCAAGTCTGGCGTGTCACCGATCTGTTGGCATTTCCATTTCAACCCTTGTTTAGTGGAATTAATACCTCTCTGCATCCTTCTGCACCGTGCTAAAGCTCTGCAAGGCTGCTGAAGCGGTGGAGGAAGGCAGAAACGGCGTGTTCCAAAATACCCGTCAGAAGTTGGTTTTGTTCTTTGTTAGCGATATTAATCGGGAACTGATTTCTGCCATCTGAGCTTGAATTAAAAACTATTTATTCAAAAAACAAAGTTTTGGGAGAGAGACAGTTGGTTCCGACCGTCACCCGGGGGGGAAGCTGAGATAGATACTGTCACCGGAGTCCCATGAAAAAATTCCTACTGGATTACAAAGTCACCCAGTTTCAGCTCAGTGAGTTCGGGCCAGTTGATCGCACGCTGATCATAGTTTTCCCAAATCCATTTTGTATTCAGCCTTGCTAGCTAGTCAGTTTTGGTTTGCAGTTCACTGAGAAATGCTGCAAAGCCACCGCCTGGGCACCGGCTCAGGCGGTACGTTGCTGGATGTGTGACCCAGCCGGGGATGGGTTTCCTCTCTTACCTTCTCAGAGCAATAAAACAGATGTTTAGACGTGGCATTCAAGAGACGGGAAGTTTTCCTCTGCTGACATACTAGCATTTTCCTCATGCATGAAGCAACTCTTCTTATTTTAGGAGACGTATTTTCTTGCTCAGGAGAGCATAGGGAGATGGCTTATTTTTTGATGGGATCAGGCATGTGTTTTTTTAATGCCCTCTGTGATGTTTTATTTGCACCATTTGCTGCAATTCCGTGGCCTAGTGACGCAACGCGCTTCTGCCCCGGCTCGCAGCGCCAAACCTGAGCATCCTGCAACCTCTGGCTGCGTCCCTGGATCTTGTATTATCCTTTTTGCTCTTCATTCCTTTCCCCCGTTTCTGTTTGGCATTTTGTACCTTGTACAGTTTATTAATGCTCCTTTGTCACTGCCTGCCTGATGGGTTTTCTTTCTGCTTTCCTGCAGCATCCCTAATCTTACAGTCTTGGCTTCATTTAAGCGGGGGGGGGAGCAAAACCCTGCTGCTTCTGCTAAATCAAGTGGTGTTTGTGTTGGGAAATGAGAGTGTGATGCCATCAAACTCACTTATTCTGGAGATTGGCTAGGTTCGCATCCCGCCTGCTTGCAAATCGCATTTTGTGGAGCCAGGGAGCTCATTGCTCGGCAGCACGTCTCCCGTGGCTTGCGCCCTGCCCCTGACGGGAGGGCAGCTGCTTATTTGTCCCGCTGTTTTAGGAAAACTGGGGGTTTTGTCCTTTCAAGGGAGATGATAAACCTCTGCGGTGCTGCCCCTCGTCCCGCACCCTCCTCGGCAGCACCCAGCGCCAGCCGCGGCAGAGCTGAGCCGGGGCGACGTCCCCCGGGGCTTCCCTGCATTGTACCAACAGGTCTTGTAAATGTACAGGACCATTTAGGCTTTTAAGACATCTGAGGCCACTTTTCATCGCAGGCTAGGCTGCTGCACAGTTTTACAGGGTCATAAAAGCCCTGACAGGAGTCATAAAAGCCTCCAATTGCACTGCACAAACCCGTGGAGTATATTTTAAGGGCCCCTGAGTTTTCATTTTGCTGCTTTTATGGGAACTCATAAAAGCCTCGATGAGCACAGCCCCTGATTGGCTCCTCAGCACGGAGGTAGTTAAAATTACAGCCACCGACAAATTGTTCCAGTCTAAATAAATCAGGGCTTTGCGTGTAGTATGAGAGAGGAGCCCCGCTTCCCCCTTGCAAGCCAGGCTGCGTGCAGGCAGGGACACGCATGTGCTCCTCGTGCATTTATCCCCGGTGCCCGTGCGGGACCGGTGCAAACTCCTCCCTGGCCCCGGCGACCTGCGTGCTCCGCCGTCCTTACGGGCACGTCTCGGTTATCCTGCGACAAGACGCGATGCATCTTGCAGAGCTTTCTGCTGGGCTTGTAGGTACTGCTGCCTACACCCTCGCTTCCCTTGGGCATGGTTTTCTGCTGCATCACTCCTCGTGCATTATGCGCGCGCACGCTTGCGCCGTCCGTGCTCCCACCAAATGCACGCGTAGGTACCCGGTCGATCCGGCACACCGCTGCCCTGTAGCCCTTTGGCATCGCTCATGTCCCCCGTGCCCCAGGCTGAAACCCCAGTGGCATTACGGGTCTGTCTCTGCTTTCTCTGCACAAACAGATGCTAGACTGGCTGTCACCAAGGCAGGGACAGACCCCAGTGCACGGTACCGGTTGCAATGAGAGCTGCTGGGGTTTGGCAGGGGTTTTTTGGCTAAATTTTACTTCCATTGAGCAACGTCAGTTTGTCAAAAAAATTGAAGTATTAATAGAAATAGCTTGTTGTGGCTTTTTTTTTTTTTTTTTTTTTTTTAAAAAAACGTTACTTAACCAGACTAAAATAAAGAAGAGTGGTTGAAATTCAAATGTGATGTTCAGAAACTGCAGAATCAGACCTCTTGGTGTGGTGGGACCTGAAACCGGGAATGCTTGGGTGGGTCCTGCCTTCCTTCGCTACCTGGGGCAGGGCAATGTTTCTCGGTGCTGGGAGTCTCATCTGCCCAGCTGCCATGATGAAGCAGTTGCAAGCGAGAGGGACGTGGGGAAGGTCAGTGTAGAAGGAGGAAGGAGGCGAAGCACGTGTG
>NW_009235515.1:14501-24723 GCF_000690835.1 Fulmarus glacialis
CATGGAGCGGTTGCAGCAGCAAGTCGAGGGTCTGGATTTGCAATGGAAACTTTCTCGGCTGCTGTCCTCTTCTCTGCACCATGCAAGGTGATGGCGAGGTCAGGTCTTGGTTGCTGGGTGGGCACGGTGCTGCTCACCCCGAGCCCTTCCCTTGTCTCTCATTTCCATGAGCATCTGCTTCTCAGCAGCCAGAGTTTTCAGCTGGGGTGTTTCTACCCTTCCCCTGAGCCGGTCCTCACCAGAGGGGGGAAAACTCAGTACCAGTGGCTTCCTCCATTGCTATGACCACCTCCTTTCCCCCGGCTACGTGCCCAGGGCATCGCCCATCGTGCCAGCCCCTTGCTTGGCGTGGTCTCCAGGAGCCGTGGTGGCCATACAAGCAAAGCCAAGCCCAAGGGGCCAGGCTCAGGTCCCATGTCCCCATGGAGGGGGACCAGCAAAATCTCAGCTGTGTGACCTTCCAGCCTGGAGTCTGTTTGTCACAGCTTGGGAGAGAAAGGAAGCGATCAGAAAGGTTCTCTTTGCTCTGCAAAGATAAATGTATCTTATTTCTGTCTTGCTGTAGCTTTATATAGTAATTATATCAACTACAGCTGATCAAAGCATTTGTTAAAGAGAAAACTCTCTCTCCTTTGCTTTTGTTACTGTTTGCAGCCAATTTGACAGGCTTTATATCTCCGACTACATTTTCTTTTATTTTCCACGCTTGATTTCTCTTTTTTTCTTCCTTCCCCCTTGTTGGCACCTGGCACATAGACGTATCTCCCTCCTCTCCCCCTTCCCCCTCTCTCCATCTGGCTTAATAAAAATGTTTTTTAAGCCATCCCAGGGACTCGGGAGCGAATAGCAGCAGTCGTGCGAGTGATCAATCTACCTGTGCCTCCTGCTCCGGCCGAGCAGGGAGGTGTGAGCGGGGCAGCTCAGCCAAGCAGGAGAGCGAGCGGAGCAGTTCCCCTCCCTCCTCTCCTCCCCTGGTTTTCTATTTTCCACTGTTATTGTTTCTTCAGGTGTTTATAAGGGTTTAACCTCTCACCTCCGAGCGCTTTTCGTGAGACTGGCACAAAATGGGCTGCCCTTTTGTTCGAGCCATATCCACAAATCCCAGAAAGCACATCCTTGCTGCTGCTTTAATATTTTTTTTTTTAGGATTCTTTTTTTCCCCGTTGACTTTCCATCTTTCTTTAATCTCATTTAAAAACGTCTCGCTCTTCCATTGTCTGCGCTTCTTTCTCTCTGTCTCTGTGTTATTGGCTTTATGGCCAAATGCTTTAATTTATTTGCCATACAATATCTCTTTACCACCGTTCTGGGGATACAAATTGTTTGAAAGACGTTACAATAATATCAATGCCTGGCACATCTGTTTGTCAGTGTGCAGCGTTTCCAGCTCAGCCGCTCAGGGATGGGCGGGAGGAAGGTATCTTCCTCTGCTTGAGCATCTGGGGAGATTGACTGTAATTCCCTGAGCTAAAACTTAGCTGGGATCTGGGGTTCCCAAGATAAAATGTACTGCGTAGCCCCTCCTTTCCCAATATTAGCACCGTGGTATTTGTATCAGCCAAACTGAATTGCACCCGGATGCAATGGTTAATGATTAATTTGCTGCTTGCACAGGAAAAGGTTGGAACCACCATCGGGAGGAAGAGTTCTGGACTCATGCTTCTGGTCAAAATTGGGGAATATGGGTCCAGACTGTTGGGGATGGTTGTGAGTTTGTCGCGGTGGCGATTTGGCTCTAGCCCTGTTGATGAGGGGGCTGCACTTGTAGGTGGGAAGTCCTTGCTTTCCATGAAGAACCTGCCAACCACAGGGGGACGGGAGCTATCATTGTACCCATTGCTCAGCTGGGAACAGAGCAGCAGTGGGGTGAAATGTCATGGCCGGGGCTGCAGAAGGTCTGCAGCAGACTCGAAGCCGATTTATTTCTGGTGATGCCTTTTAGCGGAGAGAAACCAGCTGCCTTGGGCTAGGCTGGGGGTGAGACACCAGCTTGCCTTGGGCTAGGCTGGGTGTAGCGCCGATAAAATCACCTCTGCTGTTCTGCCAGCCAGCAATTGCCTCCCCCGTGGTGTTTTTAGCTTTCCTTATCAATGCACTTCATAACTTCTAATGTACATTGATTGCTGTCTATTTTTCCTTTTATTTTTGTGTTATGCTTGATTGCTGCTTTAGCAATAAGAATAGGGCTTTTAGCCAAAATTGTCTTTTTTGGATTGTGGAGTCCTGACTTTTTGGCTCTCTAATAAGTTTTGTGTTACGAGCCCACATTTCTCTGTTGACATTTTTCCTTCCAGCCAATTTCTCCCATAATTTTCCCCAGCGTTGGAAATGAGTCCTTTTGAAGCACTGAGTATATATATTACTGATTGGGGCAAGCCTTTATTATCCGTTGTGAATGTAATCAGGTCCTCATCACTAGTTTCTTGATAATCACTGAGCACCAGTTCAGTCATTAATTTCGTCTTTATCCATCATGTCTTCTTTCCACGTTATTTGCTAAATAGGTTGGACGTGATTGCGACACTCGGCATCTGAGCTTGTAACTCTTTGCTTTCTTAATGTGTTTACATTGTCAGTGTAATGCTGTCCCCGGTACTCAGGTCTGCGGTATTTTACCATGAAGGATGCTCAACCACGTAGTTAGCCTGCATGGAGGAGATGAATACTCCTTTGTTAGACGATCACCATTGAGGGTCTTTAGACGCTGATGTTTCAATACTGCCTGCCTGTGAGCTCTAATTTATTATCTCCCCAAATCAAGCTCCTCAGGACTGAGCTGTTTATCTTTCCCCTCGTTTGCAGCACGGTGCTCGTGTAGAAATTCATCCTGGTTTGTAGCTTCCCTTGATGGTCTGTGCCTGCTTGGACCAGCACCACTCGTGTCGGTAGCAATCCATATGTATCCAATGGGTCTAATAAGAGATCAACAGCTCTAGAAATAGGAAACTAAATGGATTTATAGCAAAAACTTTGATGGGCCAGCCATTCCGATCACTCAGTAATGTCAATAATATCACCTTTCTTCTTGTCAAAGAGATTTTCCAGTTCCTGCGGCACGGATGGATGGAGAAGCAGCGGGTAAATGGCTCCTTTGGGCGGTATTTGCCAAGAAGGGCTGCGTTTGCTCACCGAAAAGCCTTTGAGTTTGTACCCTGCTTGCATTTTTTAAGCCTTCCCCTTGCATCCGAAGCGTAACACCGCTTTGGGGTGCTCAGATCTGTCATATTTATTATGAAAGGTGCTGCCCAGCAGTGAGCTGCATCGTGCCCGCAGGGTCGCAAGTGTGGAAACCTTGGGGTCTCAGCTCGCCCCTCTCACCCGGGGCAGGCAGGGGCAGCCCCAGCCCCGACACATCGCGGGGTGGTCTGTGCACATCCCTCATCCCCGTTAGCAGGGATACGGGGAAACTGGTTTAGCAGGGTATCCTCAACAAATTAACACACCCTATTGATTGCAGGGGCTAATTAGCGGGGACGGGGCTTAGTGTTGCTGTGCTGTTAACTTCTGGTACCCAAACCAGCTTTCTTACACCTACTCTGGACCTCTCTCTTCTAGTACTGCATTGCGCCAATTAGAGAGACCTTCAGTGTCTTTCGAGAAGGGTTTTCAGAGCTCCTCTGAATTCTGCCAGGAGAAAGCTAAGGCTGCAGGTATTAAAAACCCCAGACTTCCAATTGCTGCTGATCCTCGCACCGGTCGAAAATGAGCCGAGGGATGACAGGGGCCTTAGGGGGGGAAGACATAGTGACTTGCAGGATTGAGCCAAGTCCTGGCGACACCTCTGCCATCCTCCTCCTCCTCCCCTGGTGATGAGCTGCTGCTAACTTTCTTTACCTGACAAGCCACCGTGCTCCCTCCCGGCCACTCCTGTCTCATGCTGTGACTCGGTCTGGGGGGGCTTAGGCACTTAATATAGGGAATGATATAATATATCATAATATACCCTTATTATTATCCATAAATTATCCATAATATAATCCTTAATTACATCAGGATTATAAAAATGAAAAAAACAAAGGCAAAAGGGCTGTGAAATCTGTTTCAAGCCACAGAGTGGTTTTCCAGTGATGGGGGTTTGGAACAAACTTCCCCAGAAAGTTGGTTATTTTCTACTTCTCGCTGTGTCCTGCCCAGCTGGTAGTGGCTGCCCACGGGCAGAGGCAGGCACACGCTGTGATAATCACCCTGCTTTGGGGGGTGGCCAGTTTTGTGCCTCCCTGTTCTTGTTTGGTGCATTGGATTTTGGTCTCGGGGGAGGTAGCTGAGGGTGTCGTCGTACAGGTGATAATAGAACACAAGATGAAGCACCAACTCTGGTGCTTGCTGCTTCGCTGACCCAGGCTGCTGATGGAGACCGTGAAGGATGTGCTGCAAATTTTGGAAAATGTTGCTCCATTGCCACTGGATCAACTGTGTGCTCAGGACAAAATTCATTTGAGCAAAATGCGGGTGGTTGGTTGGTGGGTAAGGATGTCCCCTGAGCCCCGTCAGGGATCAGCAGAGAGCATCTCCAAGAGGAGCTCATCCCAGATGTTCAAGAGAGTTAGTAGGACGCGTGCTACGGGAGGACCTTAGACCGCTGCCATCGATATAAACAACATGCTGCTAGAAATCTCGGTTGGAAAGACAAATCCCACCTTTTAGGAGGCAATACCACTGGGTGGTGGTCACATCATAGGTAAAAAACCCGACGCCCTGCCTGCTAAAGCAGCAGGTTGGTGTGTTGTCAGCCCATCCAAAACCAAGCAACAAATCTCCAAATAGATTTTAGAATACTTGATCGTGTCCTTCTCTTTTTTAATGCACATCTCGTTTGGCGGTCATCTCTCCTCATTCTCGCTCGTAGTTTCAACTTTCCTTTCTCCCGAGGCGTCAGCCCCTCTGGATAATGTGCCCTGACAGCTCCTCTTACCAGAGCTTTCAGCATCAGTGTGCAGGGCTCTGTGGAAATGGCAGAAAATCCACCTTGTAAGTGCTTTTATGGGCTGAAAACAAACTGCATCGAACAACCAGCCCTAGCACCTTCTGCCATCCCCGAAGCCAAGCAAAACCCCGAGAGGCTGAAAAACATACGGTGGCTGAGCTTTGGGATTTCTCTTCTCTTTTCCCTCCTTCTCTTTTCCCCCACAGTTGTGAAAAATGAAGGGCACGGGAGATGTACTGAGAGAAAATTGGGTATTCTCCTGGGGAAGTGGTGAGAAGCGAGGAGTGCGGTAGCATCTGCTTTGTCTCATTTCTTAACCCACCCCCAAGTCCCTCAGCCCTCCCGGGGCAGAGGAATGGGCTGGAGAGCTGGGAGACCCTCGCGCTCCCTGCGCGGGCACGGATGGAGCCGGGACGAGGCACCGGTGTTAAAAGCAGGCTGTGCCTCCAGGATGCCTGGCGCGCATCTCGGCTTCGCCAAATCCCCATCATTTCTGAAAAGATTAAAGCTGCGCTTTTGAAAATCCCCAGGTTTTCTGCTGGTTTCTTTTCTTTTTTTTCCTCCCCTTCTTCCTCCTGCTTTCTCTCCCCTCCATCTCCCCGTGCATCCGATGCTCCTTGCTGTCATCCATCTCTTTGCTGTACGCACGTGGAGAGGATCCTTTCTGTTGTCCAAGCCTCGGGAGCTTCTTTTCGTTTTAATTAAGAGCAAGCGAAGGCAACAAAGTGATTTGTAAGGGGCAGCTTCCAGCAGTGGGGTGCTGGGCAGGGGTGCAGAGCTGGGTCGTGCCCCTGCCGCCAGGAAGGAGCTGGGTATGTTCCATTTCGTTTTATGCTTTCTAATTTCATCTATTGTTTTAGGATAGTTTTAGGATAATATAATTTACTTTGTTTTTAATACAAGGGCTGCATAAGCTACCATCTATAATATTTTGTGGACCCTGACATAAATTTCCATTATGGCGCTTATTAAAAACTCTCTTTATTGCCCTGAACATTCCCGGCGCTCTGTAAATTTGGGTTTTTTTTCCCCACTGCCTTGTGAATTCACTAGATTTATACCTGCCAGGAGTCTTTTGGAGGGCGATGCTTGGAGGCAGGGAGCGTCTTTTTTATCTCCGCCCGTACAGTGGTGCTCATGTCCCTCGTAGGGGCTCCCGGGCCACCTCGGTGTGAGTAAGCAGAGGAGAGCGGCAAGTCCTGCCGGGACTAACGCAGCCGTGAAACACGCCAGGATTAAAAGCTGGAAAAGCTTTTCTGAAATGTGTGTGTCTGTCTCTCCTTACCCTGCCCCCAAAACCAAAATATTTCCCGCAAGTGCTGTTGTTTTATCAGAGCAGGGCTTTTCCTAGAAGGGACCTTTTTATTCTGCTCAGTGTTCGTGTAGTGTCTAGCCTCGCAAGATCCCGTTCTCCATGTGTTCATAGGCATCCTTCTAATAACCATGATTAATAATGAATGACAACCATTAAATCACTTTAAATATCTACGAGCAGCGTGATGGAGACCCTTTGCTTCCCAGCAGTGGTAATGCCATCCAGGTGCAGATAAGCATGTTGGTCTCTCTTGTGCCACGGCCACAAAAGAGGGGACCCTATAGAGGACCGGAGTAATTTGTCTGGTTGTTGCTTTATTTAGCAGCAATGCCTGGAAGCGTGGGGTGTGAATCGGGAGAGAGATTCCCGCGTGGGCTCTATGGGTCGGAGGTGCGTCAGTTCATCACGGAGCCGTTGGAGATTATGTGAGGCAGCAGCTGCTCTGCCTTTGCAGGATTCAGCCGGGTGAAGCTCACTTTACGGCAGTTTTATGCCTGGAGAGCGAGTTTCCTGCGGGCAGAAATAATCCAGATTGTAGGGATCTGCTGTGCTTGTGTAAGGTGGTGAACCACCTTAGATGTGGCGCTTAGGGACATGGTTTAGTGGGCATGGTGGTGTTGGGTTAACGGTTGGACTTGATGATCTTTAGAGGTCTTTTCCAACCTTAATGATTCTATGATTCTATGATTCTATGAACCGCCGTCCAGGAACGCCTCTGTGCCCATGAACTTTGTATCTGATTAGGAGCTGTGCTATATCAGGGCTAGAATACGTCCCTTGCCATAGTCCCCGTCTCCTGCTCTGATGATGGACCATCTCTCTATGGCAGGGTCCAAGTGATGCTTTAGCCCTGTCTGGTTGAGCCTGTATCACCTCTGCCTCTGCTCCAGCAAAGTTGGGCCATGCTTTCTGGCTTTAGCCCATAAATCTGCCCATATCGATGGCAACAGGATGAAGGACAGAGCTGTTAGGACCCCTCAAAGGTTAGAGCAGCCAAGGGGGACACGTGTCCCATTTCTTCTCACCCAGGGTGGTGAGGCTGCCATCCCCGAGAAGTGGGAGCTCTCCAGGCTCCCTGCACCCATCATAAAAGCCAGTGCAAAATGAAGCAAACGCTCCCCTACTGTACCCATGCCAACCCTGCATTAGCAAAGCACAAACAAGAGGAGAATTTGTTCCTCTCGGCTGCCGGGAAGCCAGCGCTTGCACGTTCACATGGCTGAAGACAACGGCTGGGATTTTCCACTGCCCTGCACCTTGTCTTTCTCACTCCTGTCATCATGCTCATTTGGTCTTCGCATCCCACTGAAGTTCAAAGGAGGCTTTCAAAGACGAGGCACAAATGGTGCCCAAATGCTTAACTTGCGGTGGCTTTCGGAGGTGTCTCCGTGCCACGTGTGCCCGGGGGAATAGCAGAATGACTGCATGGGGCAGGAGACGGTAAAAATAAGAAGCTGTTGTTTCTAGATGCTCAGTGGAGTAGAATGAAATGAAAAGCCTGTCCCGCTGTGATGAATTCTCCTGGTCACCGTTTCTGACCACAAGCGGTAGCTGAAGTGGGGCAGAAGGAGAAATGCTGAAGCATGCTTAGGTAATGGTGAGTGAGGGGAGGGAGTATAGAAGAGGAGTGGATAAATTATTTAAGGTACGATCATTAGAGCAATGGGGGGGCGGGGAAAAGCAAATTTTTTGCTTTTTGCTTCGCTTGCAATATTGAAAATGGGAAAAAAATCATTTTGGATCAAGCTGGAATGAAACCTTAATAAGTGACGGCTGAAGAAAAATACGGGAATTGATGCTAGGTTGGCTGTTCCTCATTCAGTGAGAACTGAGAAAAGCTTTGCTCAAGTGTTTTTGTAGCCAGAAGGCCAAGAGAGCAGCGAAGTCCTTTGAGAGCGTGCCTGTAGCAGTCTGTTCCTGGCAGTGCTCTCCGTCTGGAAAACCAGGGAGAAGAGCGAATTCCTATTGCCTCTCCTTTGGGTGGCACTTCATGCTTTGCACGGACAAACCCCCAGGTTTCGGGCAGCACCCTGAGGCAGAGGCTTGGTAGGGAGAGAGCATCGCTTGCGTCCCTGCTCCGTTGGTGGTGGGCTCCTCTTCCTCGTGCCACATAGCCAGGCTGTCTGCATCTGGCTTTCTCCTTCCTTCTCCCCTGCCACGGTGGGAGACTTCCCAGTGACAACTGTCACCCTTTTCTGGACTTCTCTTTTAAGGGATGAAGCTGCTACAGTCTCCTGAAAAGCACGTGATGCTTCTTCCCATGCCCTGGCAAAAGCGATACTGCAGGCTCGGGACAAGTGCTTTTATAGTCTTTTAAGATTTCCAGAGCCACTCTTGGACAGCCGTTAAGACCTTCGGCTGGTGATAATTGGATTTGTAAGACAGTGCAACATGTGATAAAGTGCTCTTGTTGGACAGGATCCCAGTTTTCTTCTATCATTTCTATTAATGTGATAAATGTCTCTGTCTCAGCTGATAGGGCTGTGTTGGGTAATAAGATTGGAATCAGCTTTGATTTCTCCAGCTCAGTTCTGCATCACGGCTCAGCAAGAGCAGGCAGGGAGAGACCTGGCAGAGGTGCCCGTCGGCGGGGCAGGGGGATATATGCCTTCACGCCGTGCCATTTCCTAGCTGGCAGGGCAGGAGATGGGTCCGAGGCAGTGGCTGCAAGCTTTCAAGCCGCTCAGCATGGAGTGGATGAGGAAGGTGGCCTTGAAGGAGCTGGAGCCCAGAGGGTTGGATGTGTCAGGCAATGAAACCTCTCCTAATTAAAGCTGATGGCAAACAAGTGTGGGAGTCTGAGTACAGCTGGGAAGCACAAGTCCAATTTGGAACTGAGCAGCTGTGAAATTGGACCCATTGACCACAGCTGGGGCTGGAGGAGGAGAAATGGGGAGTATGGCTGGGTGATGGGGGCAATCAGGGCTGGGAGGAAGCCATTATGGCTATAAATATTATTATTGTTCCCCATATGTCTTGACTTCCTATAGTCTGTAGTCTTATTCTGCTCCTTGGGAGTTAGGCAGCTAACCAGGTCCTGGACTATGGGTGAGTAGATGGAGAGGTGGCACGTTGGTAGCCCAAAGTTCTCCATCTCCTCTGCAACGGTGCTGGTAGCCAAACTAGGCAAAAGCTCTCCTGACATGTAGGCTGTGCTCCAAGGCATCGTGCTGAGGCAGAAAAAGGGGGACAGGATGGGGTTTTTTTCCATGTCAAACCTCCAATCTGTCTGAGAAGCAATGGTTACTCTTGTTCTTTGTGTGAAAATATGAGAGATTTCTTTTTAAATCAAATAGTCTTCTAGTTGGAGATGTTTTTTTCCCTGTCCTTCTCTTTGTGTCTCTCCCCTTCGTTCCTCTGAAGATGTGTTGTGCTTTGCTGTGGCTATTCCTTGGGGATGGGATGTGTGTACTGGGGAGGATGCTTAATAATGCTGCAGTAGCAATCCAGTGGGCATCGTGCTGTGGTTGAGCAGTAAATAGTTATGACATTCTGCTCATGGTTTTTTGTCGGACCCATGCTTTTTCTTGCTAAACGAATGCCAAATTAAGCCTCCTTCCTCTACAAGGGTGGTTTGAAGAGGCAGCTGGAGGCACCAGCCTTTGAAATTAGGTGGCAAACTGAGCCGCTGGCCCTTTCTGCTTAATATTTTGTGCGAAATGAGGGCAGCGGGAGGAGAGCGCGGCGAGGGTGCTGCGTCCAGCCTCCTGCCTGCCCCTTGCAGAGCCGTTAGCCCTGCTGCAAGCCACGTATGGGGACAGAGAGCTGCTCGAGGTCCTTAAAACATTGCTGGGGTTTGGCGTGGAGGCAGCTAGCAGACAGAGGCAAATCATTAAACACCCTCCGTGTACGAAGTCAGCTGCACGGACTTTGCTAGCCGTGCAAGCAGAAATCACGGTCGAAGCACAGGGAGGCTACTGCAGTGATCACCACCAGCATTGCTGTCCTCAGGTACCCTTACTTAGAGACCAGCTGTTTGCTGC
>NW_009235515.1:24755-35703 GCF_000690835.1 Fulmarus glacialis
CCAGGCAAAGTACCCTGGGCCTGCTGAGTCCCAGTTTTGTAAATGTTATTTCCAATCTTCATTGACTTCCCGGCGTGTCCTTTCCACTAGCTCTGATTGCCTGCCTCTCCCGCTTTGGGAAGCTGGGGTTTTGTCCTCGTCGTTGATTGCTCCGATCTACGCAAAAAAGGAGAGGCCAGCAGGCAGCAACAAAGAAAATCAAAATTAAAAATAATAATAATAATAAATTAAAAGAAAATCCCAAGCCCTAAATGATCTGCCCTTTTTGTACCCTCTACAGCTTGGAAATGATATACTTGAGCATTCGAACTGAAGCTGAGTGGGCTTGGGCAGGGCTGCAGAGAGCAAGAATTGCAGCAAACTGCTCCTGTTCTGGGGTTTTGGAGGCGAACCGTGCCTTGCGGGTTTGCTTTAGTGCTGGGAGAAACCTGGCGAGTCTTGCAAAGGCCACAAGAGCTGCTAGGGAGAGCTGAGATGTTGGGCAGGAGCGTGGCCTGATGTGCGTCATGGCAGGAGATAAAAAGACTGAGAGGAAGAAGCTTTTCCTCTTCCTCCTTATCTCGTTGAAGGTGCATCCCTTCGATACACGTCTGCTCACGGATGGGCTTCACCTGTCCCACGTTAGCAGCCCTGCACCGTCACGACAGGGCGACCAGAAGGATTTGGAGTCGGGTTGTGCGTTGGGTTTTGCTTGGTTGCGTTTGGAGCGGGCTGCGAGCGGGCAGGGCCGGCGGCAGCAGCCCCCGGGGCTGCCCGGGCAGAACCGACCCCGGGTCTCTTATCTCCGCCGTGCGTGCTCCGCTCATTCCTCACTGTCAGCTGTGGCAGTTTTTGCTTGGGGAACAAGTGTCAGGTATACCCCAGAAATGTGCTCTGCAAGGACGAGAGATCCCAGAGCAGAATCGAAAAGCAGCTGCTTCCTTATTACACCTGGCCTTGTACCCAGCGAGTCCATCATCATGTTGTCGGGGACTTTGACACTTCGTGTAGCACAGAAATCCTGCCGGGTATAATCAGTGTTAGACAAGCAAAGGGATGCTGCCCTGTTTTGCCGAAGAGATGGTATCAGCAGAGATATCGCAGGGTAACGATTTCCAGCTGCTAGATAAAGGCCAGGCAGAGGAACGATGCTTAGGGGCTGCAAAGCCCCTCTGTTGCTCGCCAGACGTTGGCAAGCGTTGCTCCCACCCATCGCTATTTGCACCGACTTCCACTCGCCTCCTGCATCGACCTGCTGTGTTTTTCACAAGGCTACAAATGCCCGGCTGCGTCTCTGAGTGTGCACGCACCCGGCTTGGTGGCCTGGCTGCTAAGCACCAACCCTCAGTCAGTCTCTGGTTTAAGTTTTCTGGGGTCTAGTGTGTTTTATTGCAGCCCTGGAGCAAAGGAGTGCTCCTTCATGTAGCACTTTATGTGCCACAGCACAGTCTCTTTTTTTATTGTTATTAAACATAGGATTTTTAATCTTGAGAGAACGGATATTTATAATTTACCACCTAGGGCTTGGTAATTAATATTTGTGTAGAGCTCTCAGCAATGTCTTGGGTGTGAAATGTATTATATAAATAAAGACCGTCTTGCAAGCAGCAGGGGAAGAAGGGAATTAAAAAAAAAAAAAAAAAGGGTTTCTGCAACGTTCATGGGAATAGGTGAAACTGTGAAGCGATTCAAAGTCCCCAGCACCCAAAGGGGCCGTGGGAAAAAGCTGTCCGGGATGCTGTGTGCGTAGGTCAGAGGTCCCCATCGCTCTGGACCGGCAGGCTTTTCAATCTGGAGGCTGTTCACCGCATGTGAAATGAATTTGTGTTCTTACACCGGTTCCTAGCAGACCATAAAATATGATGCACTCGCGGGGTCTTTGGCTGCTTGTACGGATAGACCGGTGATTAAATGGGCCATGGAGATTGAGCTGCACTGGAGGTGCTGCAGCGAGGGTACCGTCACCGCTGGGATACTGGCGTGGGTGATGGGTCCCTTCTCCCCATCCCCTCGCCCCTTCGAGCTGCAGAGGGGTCGTGCTGATGGCCGAAACCCACCCTGCCAAATCCCTAGGGGAAGATGGGGTACCGCGGAGGAGCGAAGCGGGAGAGCATCCCTCGGACACGGGCCCTGGATCTTTGGGGTCCTCTGGGAAGTCAGGGATGCGAACCCCGCTGTCACTATCAAATTTCCACGCTTTTCAGGTCAAATGGTCCTGGTGGCACCAGGAATGAGCAGGATCGGGAAAGCCCAGCCGCCCCTTGCGAGGTCACTTTTGGGGGGCATTAGGGATCCCTGATGTCTAGGCGTGGCTAAAATACTTTTCAGCAAAAAAATGTGCCTACTCAGAGTTTGACTTCTAAAAGAAACCCACCAAAACCCCTGAAAGAAAGGTGGGAAATAGTTGCAAACCCTCCCCCCAATACCCTGCATGTCTTTGCTCGCAGGAGCCACTCACGGGTTAAAAACTTCCATCCAGTAGATCCCATTACAGGTTTTCGAGATAATATTAATTTCCCTGGAAAAGGGAGGTCTGGGTGCACTGGAAGTATTAACTGAACTCAGCTCAGGCCAGCAATTTTGGGTTGGGGAAAGGAAAAAACAATCTAGAAAAACATGTTTCATTTTCCAGAAAAACATTTGGATTTTTGTTTCAATTACAGTTTTTTGCTTTAAAAAAAAAGTAACAAACTGTTGTTATTGAGGTTAAACAAACACACTAACTAAAGGGAGAGGACCTGACAATGAAACAAAACCTTTATTTTCTGGTTGAACAAAATATTTAATTTGACCCAAACAATTTTTCACCTGATTTTTCACTTCTGTCATAAAATCAATTTTCTGCATAGCTCTGTTCTCCCAGGCTGCTGGCGTGATGGGGTCGGGGAATCTTTTTGCCTTTCCTTTCTTTGTGTTATTTTTTCCTTTCCTTCCCTTTTTTTCCTTTTTTTTTTTTTTTTTTTCTGCTTTTCCACCCTTTTTTCTTTTTTCATTTTTCCTTTGCTACTTGTCCTTTTTGTCTGTTTTTTTCCCCTTTTCTCTTTTCCTTTCCTCTTTTCCTTTCCTTTTCTCTTTGAACCTCTTTGAACTGCACTAATTATAACGTAGCTCTTATGTAACTAATATGTGCAGGTAATATTGTGATTATATATAGAGAGCCATATGGTCCTGTGCAGTCACTTTCAGTGTTGTTAAACCGCTGAAGCGGATAAACTCCATGTCCATGCGCAAAGTAATTGCACAAAACTAATTTGTGTTTGCAAACAGAACTGAAATTAAGTATGTAAATAAGCAGAGCTGCCGACTAAATATTATAGTAGGGAAGGAGGGGGGTGGGGAGGAGAAAGTGGAAACAACTTCATAACTGCAAAGTACAATCAGTGCATGAGATGGAAATGGTAAGTGTTTATAATGTGCAGAGAGCTAATGCTGTGAACAACTGTTAGAGGGTTTCAGGCTATAAATCCCGCGTGTCTCTCCTTCCCTAGCCCTGCCTCCAGCTGCAGCACCAGCTCCGTCATTCAGGGGCCAATATATATATGTTATATTTAACGTTTTTGCTGGGAAATAGGCATAGTTTAACCCTGTGTCACTCGTTTAAAGACTCTATTTTACTTAAAATTTTTTAAAAAGGAACATTTTATAGCCTAGGGTGAGCAGCGTGAATAATGGATGCAGGCACGCACTTCTGCCAGACGTAAATTGGCTTTGAGCGTGCTACGTTTGGGGTCAGGCAGCAGCTCTCTCCCACCCAACGGGCAGAGACCCCCCTGCCCACGGGGCTGCGAGCTGTACGCTCCCCCCGCCCTTGGGAAGAGGCTGGGGTTTATTTTGGGGGCTGCCGGGGAGTCTTGGGTATCAGCTACTGTGTCGAGCAACAGCCAGGTAGCGTGGGCTCTGCGGGGACGTGTCCCGAGGGGATGCAAATGGCTTTTTGCAGTGCTGTCAGCGGGGAGATTTGTGCACGGGGCTGTGTTCATCGCCCGTGCGCATCCCAGCAAGCAGAGTATTTGCAGCAGGCAGGCACTTTGCACTGACTCGAAATGCATCGGGGTGCCCGAGAGCGGGTCCCAAGCCATCCTTAGGCGTGCCGTGGTCCCGAAGCCGGCTGAAGTGATGCTGGCTGCTGCAGAGATGCTCTGAGTCCCTCAGTCTCCCAACCGGCAATGGGAAGGTTCCCTCTGCTGGCAAACGCCAGGCTCTGGCCCCTGAAAAGCTCTCGGTAATTATACTGAGCCGGTGTAAAGCCAGCGAAAGGGTTTAATTGCAGCAGTGCTTGGGAAAACGTCACTGAGCATACACACATGTAATATCCTGTATTTACCAGGAGAAAAGGTGCTGGCAATCCTGGCTCCCATTTATAACCCTGTTAAAGACTTGTCTTGGGAGGGAGGAAGAGCTCAGCTTCTCTCTACAAGTTTTTGCTTCTTCTAAAATTAGCGGCGTTGTCTGGCTCCCTCAGATGGGTGCCTGCAGGTGACTGTAAAATGGGTTGAAATCTGCCGGCGGAGGCACGCTGCGCGAGTGCGATGTCATTATTACTGCTCTCATCATTAATGGTAATGTCCTTGTCATGGAATCGGTGGATTTCAGCTCTGTTAGAAACCGGAGAGCTTAGAAAAAAGCTACCAAGAAAATAAAGCCGAATGGCTGTTTACCAGATGGATAAGGGGCAGAATTGCTTGAGGGATATTACGAGTCCTTGTTTTCAAGATGGTGCAAAAGCACAAGGTAAAATAGATACATTAATTGATAAATAAATAAATACTCCTCGAAAACAGATGGGTCCCCTTGAGCCCAAAGCCATCTCTTTTTGTTTCTTTTCCAAGCTCGTACTTCAGAACAGCGTACGGGCTGTGCACGACACGCACACGTGCGCTCCTCTGCCGCAGTGTGTTGTCAGCGCGTGGTCTGTACTGGGTGGTTTTGCCACAGGTAATACATCTGAACTGGTTAGAAGTCGCCGAATTTCTCTTCGTCGTATGGGGAGAATACCCCTGCAGCAGCCTGCACGCTTGGGTTTCCTTGCGCCGCTGCAAAACTCTGCTCTTCTCCGCAATTAGGATGCGATTCTGCAGCTTGGGGGGAGAACCACGGTGCTGTTCCCCCAAAGCTCTGCTGTGCATGTGTCACGGGCTTTTGCAGAACTTCTGCAGCGTGATCTGTTACTGGGAACCAGCCCGTTTGATGTTTCATTTCCAGGATGTATGGCTCACCGCTCTGGGTCATCTCTCAAGCTCCTGTCTCCTTGCGGTGAATCAGCTGGGATGGCGGCCGGGGCACCCGCAGGAGCTTTTCTGAGCTCTCCGAGCGGGCACGCTGGATGGTTCCCAGCAGCAAATACGAGGGACAAACATAACCCTACGCAGGCTTTGCCTCGGGAAGGTTTATCTTTCAGCCTGAGGTTGTGGTGTGGTTGCTCTGGTAGAAACCAGAGGAGGGTCTGGTCCTGTTGAAACTTGTGGAGCATCCTCAGGTTGAGCTGCTAAACGGGAGCTCTTGTGCAAGAGCCGCAAAAGCGAAGCTAACGCCTGACCTTTGGTGTCACTCTGGATTGCTGCGCGTCACCCAGGTTGAAATTTGGCTTTGGCTTGGCTGAATTCAAGGAACTCGTTGCAGATTTGCCGCTGTAGGACGGGGATCAGACTCCTCGCCTTGCCCTAAGCTGAACCCCAGCCTGCAGTAGGCAAGGCTTTGGGTTCAGTAAATGGGAAGGTAAAATTTCCAGAGCTGCTGGGAGAGGCTGCTGTGAGGCTGATTTCTACCCTTAGCCATGATCATTTTATTCTGTTGTTGTGCAAATGTTTTAAAAATAACTAGGGAGAAAAAAAATGCAAGTGCAGGGGGAAAGCACTGATAAACACAGCCTGAAGTGCTGTTACAGGCAGACTTTAGAGCCTGAAATCACCTCAAATGTATTCTGAATTACCTTGAGCATATTTAGACAGATCTATTTTTCATTGCAGGACATTAATGTACTGACTTGGGGGATTTTTTTTTCTCTGCAGAAACATTTCTGTCGCATGCTGTGAGGAAGGAGTAATAACCCTTCTTAGCGCCAGGACACGAAGAAAGACTTTGCAAGGGAATGGCTGGGGAGATAGTTGGGGGCATGGCTGCGAGTCTGGACTCTGGGGGGTTATTTTTTGCCATCCAAACCAAGGCAAGCGGGAGCTTCGGAGCTGACTTGGGCTCTGGAGCTTTCCCCGACGAGGCTGAGTGTCGATTTTCGTACCTATCTCGTACAGTTTGCGAGGCTGCCATGCTCTCTGCAGTATTTGTATCCCTAAAAGTTTGTGAATTCCTGCGATCTCCTTTCCTCGGGTTAGGATTCGAGGTGCAGACTGTATGAATTAATATTAATAGTGGCAAATTAGCTTTTTCTCCCAGGCTCTGTGCTGTTAGGGCACCCTCCCTCTGCCAGGCAGGGGCTCTATGCAGATCTCTGGATCAATTAAAATAGGTGCTTGAGCATCATGTCTCCCAAATCCTGGTTTTGCAGCTGAATAAGCGGGTTGAGGTTGCAGCCCCTCTAGCTCTTGCTGCGTCCGGCAGCGAGGAATGGAGATGCTCTGCAGGGTTGGATGGAAGAGGAGGAGGTTGCTGGAAAAAACCAGTGCAGCTGGCCACCCGGAGATGGGTGGGAAGGTCTGTCTGAACAGCAGGTGAGGGGCAAGAGGAGCAGCACGGCAGATGTTGAGGGGCTGGCCCAGGCAGGTTTTAGGGAGAGGAGGGAGCAAAGGCACGCGGACAAGACGGGCTTCTCCGGCGAGCAGCTCCTCCCTGCGCAGCCTCCTGCCTGGCTGTCTGGCGTGCCGGGAGCAGCTTTGTAGGGGGCAAGAAAGGAGGAAGATTTCTCCTGCTTTTTATGGTTGCTGGGCTTTGCTGGAGCAACTTGAGGAAGGGGATGAAACCAAAGACTTCTGGCGTTTCCAGAAGTAGCCCTGAAGGAGACAAACTGAAAGGAGTATCTCCCTCCTCCTCTATGACTGGCTCGCTGCCTGCTTGGAGTAACTGTAAACCTTCCCTGTGTCCTTATGATTAATGACTGAGGCAAAGAAACACCACGGCTGCTGCTCAGCTCCTGTGGTCAGCAGCCTCCCACCCATGCTGTGCCTGACCCCGGGAAGAGCAGCCTTTCCTCAGATACCTGGCGTTATCCTTGGATAATATCCTTGGAAACCCAGCGGCATACCTCGGAGCGAATACCCCTCTGGATAGCTGGGAGTTAGATGTTGCCCTTTCCAGCAAGGATTTAGGGGTGAAATCAGAGCAGCTCCTGCAGATGCCCTCTGGGCAAAGGCTGTGGCTGGGGGTGAATCCCATGGGAGATGGCTTGGCGCATCCATGCCATCCCCAGCACCGGGCAGGTGTCCAAGCAGATGACTTTACAGCAGCGATGGGCTGGTACCTAGGTGAAAAGGGGCAGAAGCGAGGTGAAATCTCTCCTACTTTTTCCTCTTCCACTGTTGCTACTCCCCCTCCTGTTGCCGAGGTCGTACTGCATTTCCATACTCCCTCGCCTAGGCGTGGCTGTGTCCTGTGGTCCTTCATGTAGTACTGATGGTAAAAGTGTGGGATTTTCCCCTCATCTAGATACTTTCCCTATTAGAAAGGAAGATGGAGATGTAGAGCAATAGGTTGGTTTAGTATTCTGCTAAAAAAACAACTAAATGTAGAGTCTTCCTGTAAGTATAATTTAAAGAACGAATGACAAGCAAAAGATTTTCCCGTCTTTTAATGAGTTGTGCTGTTCATTGGCCAAAAGTTGGGTTGCTGGTTGGTTCCAGCTCAAAACAAGGTTTGCCGGCCTTGCATTGCCCTTATCTCCAGCATTGCCGTGCACGAACCTCCAAGGCTGCAGCCGTTGAGCTCCGTCCGATTCTCATCTCCTCCGTGGAGCCACATCCATCGCAGGGCTAACGGGGTGCTCTGAACGCGATAGCGATTAGCTAAAGAGGTTGTTGGATGGGGATCCACCTCCCTGGCTTTGGGACCCGTGATTTGAAACAGGCCTGCAAATAAGTTTGCGGATGAAGTAAAAAAAATAAAAAAATAGAGAATTTTTTTTTTTTTTAAAGTCAATAAAGCCTTGGTTGTCAGAGAGGAGCGTGCCCTTAAGCTGGTGACCTTGGCGGTTATCAGTGCTGTCGGAGATCTTTATTGCTTCCATCACGCTTGCCGGGGATGAAGTTTTACTTGTGTTGGTGGCGTGACTGCTCGCGACGTGACTTGTCTGGGTGCTGGGGGGGGACGAGCCGCCGAGCAGGGCTTTGGGAGCAAGGCAGTGGTTTTGCAGCTCTTTCACACATCCTAGTGCTGCAGCAGCATCCTTGCTGCATCCCCCAGCCCCTTGGTGCCCCGTGCAACCCCTGGGGATGGCTCCGTGCCTTGTAGACCCTCTTCTCTTCACCCATGGTGGCATGGGTGAGGTCAACTGGACCAGAAGGGTGCGTGGACCGCTCTCTCCCTTAAGCATTGAGGGGTTCAGCTTGGCTGGGGCAGAAGGATGGAGAACTTGAAGGCGTAGGGTGGAAGGAGACTGACAGCGAAGGAACGTGTCTCGACCACGCGTTTCCCCCAGCCCCCCTGGTTTCCCTTGTGGGAACTGGCCTCTGGTTGTTCCTGCCTAAAGAAGGCAACGATTTGCAAAGTGAAAGGCAAAGAAAGCGGCAGTGTCAGGAAGACAAAAGGGAACATTAAAAACCAACCAGCTCCTCCAGAAGAAAGCAGTGTGGTCTAAAGAAGGATCCTTGAAAAATATAAGGCATCAGTCCGAAGGAAGGAAAAAGGGAGCATGCCAAATTCCCCTCTAATCCCCTCGACAACAGCCAGATATAAAGGGTTGCCAGACTTTCCTCTGAGCTTGTTTTGCTTTGGTCCAGAGATTTTTGCAAACTCTGGCATGCTGGGAATTTTAATCAGGGCCAGGGCCTTGTTTATAAATCTGAGTGGAGGAGAAGGTCCAGATTTTGGCCTTAAAAAAAAAAAACAACAAAACCCAAAACAAAAACCAACCAACCAACCACAAAAAAAACCCAACAACAAAAAAAAGCAAACTGGGGGAAAAAAAAAAAACCCGCTGCTCCAGAGGGGAAGCTTACAAGCTGTTCCCATCCTCATTCTGTCCCGGCTGATGGAAAATCACCAGCGCTTGCCTCATGTAAATGGCACTTTATCCACTGGAAATGTGAATGCTGTCACCAGTGCCCAGGTCTGTCAAGCTTATCAGCTGAGCTAGTGAGACGGAGAGATGCACCCAGTCCTGTTCACGCCAGGAGAGTGATAGATAATAACATTTTGAGGGGAGAAAAGGTAGTGACGGACGGAATTAAGGCGCCCTGTGGAAGTCCATTGCTTATTCACTCCTAGTTTCATATTCAGGGGAAATGGCGTTTGCTTTCCGGTTAGTTTTCTTTCTTCCTTTCATGCTTTTTAAAAGTCTCAACCCGGCAGAATTAATTCTCTTCTCCCCATCTCTGCATGTGTCACTCCTCATTTGCACCTGTAATAGGGTCTGGCAGATTTACATTTGGGGCTTTGGGTGCTGAGAAAAAGAGGGATATTTTTGCAGACAAAGCAAGTAACGGCGTGGGAGCAGGGGATGCCCA
Organism: Fulmarus glacialis; assembly: GCF_000690835.1. Lineage (NCBI taxonomy): Eukaryota > Metazoa > Chordata > Aves > Procellariiformes > Procellariidae > Fulmarus > Fulmarus glacialis. The sequence continues at coordinate 34,346 of NW_009235515.1, forward strand.
AGGCGGCATCTGCCAACGGGCGGCCTGAATCCTCCTTGAAGATATCTGGATATGAGGGATTGCCGCCGCGGCTGTACCGCGCCGCCAGCCAGAAATCTGGTGACGGAGCTACCGCCGAGGGCTTTGGAGGCAACACCCCGGGGGTGGGCTGGAAAGAGGCTCCGGCAGTGATTTTTTGGGGGTTAAGGAGATGTTTTCCCAGCCCTGAAAGAGCGTATATGGGAGGAAAGGGAGCCTGGAAGTGGCTCGTTGCAAAGGAGGGTGGCTGGGCAATGAAGCCCAGGAAAAAAGAGGTGCAAAAGTTGGTCTTGTGGGAACTACTCATTAACTCGGCGTCAGTGCAGGGATAAAAATGTTTTCAGCCTGCTGGGGAAAGGACCACCGGGAGGAAGGGTTTGTTCCCGTGCAGCTCGCAGGGAGAGCCATGGGATCTCTCCTTAACTAGCACCGTGCCCCAGCCCTCTGAGGGATTATTAATGCAGATCAGAGCTGTTTTCCATATGTATGATCCTGAAATATCTTCTTCCAGAGCGAACCTTAAGCACGAGCGCTATAATGTAATGAGTTAAACTGCTTGTTTGCAGTTCCACTAAAAGCAAATGGACTGGGAATTTGTTTTAAAAACTGGACAGAGCTTTATTGGCCAATTAATCAGAATGTATAATGGATAAATTAAAGGGCAGAGTCAAGCGAGGCTGCCAAATAAAAACCAATAAAGTGCAATCTGCAAATGGACATGATATTATGGGATGCCACACAACCGAAGCAGAGAGGGGAAAACAACGCACGGCTTGCTGTGCGTGTCAGGCTCCCCAGGTCCCCTTGGCTTCCCAGCCCAAATCTTGGAGGGCAGCCCATCTTGTGCGGCTACTTGTCGTTCAAAGCATGAGAAGTGTTCCTGCTTGAGGGGTATCACCATTCCCCTTGTAAACTGGAAGTTGAACGAGCCACCGGCTGGGTCCAAGGCTGCTGGAGGTTTGGGAGCCTTTGCAGAAATTCAGATTAATTTAAGGTCTTAAATTAAATTTGGGGGCAGCCCCATGGGCCCAAGGGGTGAATTTTGTGGTGCCCACAGGACCAGCTTTTTGCCTTTTTATTATTGACAGTGCTGGAAATAGCAGCATTTGGGGTCCCTGGACGTTACGATAACTGCTCCACTGCTTTTATGGGCAAAGCCGGTTCTTCCAAGGAGCTCAGGCAGGGGGCTAAAAGGAAGAGCTGGCAATCGCAGAAATGAGTTGGAAGAGCTAATTTCCTCCCAAGCTGTGCAAACTCTCCACAGTTGATCAGACACTCGAACGACCGCGCAGAGCTGAGTGCGGCTCCCTCGGCAGCGCAGACCCCCTCCGGCTGCGGCC
>NW_009235515.1:35733-40473 GCF_000690835.1 Fulmarus glacialis
TTTACGATCCTTCTCACTACACGGATGGGGCATTTTCTCCCCAACAAATAAACTCCAAGCAGTAAATTGACTTTGCAGGTAGGGTTGGGGGTTCGGCTGAGCTCCCCGGCTGTGCTTGTGCTGCACAGCCAAGTTGCGTCTGTCCTCTAGGTTTCAAAAAAAAAAAAAAAAAAAGACGACTTTGCTTGCTAGCTGCCACGCGGTACTTCTCAAGAGCATAAAAATCATCCTACTTCCTTGGGCTTTGCATCGTGCTCGTAAAGCCAGGCTGCCGGCGCCTGCTGGGAGCCCTTCCCTCCAGGTGAATGCGGCTCCGATGTGCTTCCTGGGAAAACGAGGCTGCGTCTGCTTCTCGTGCGCTGGGTATCATCGCACAGCACAAGCTGGGGCCGCTTCCAGGTCACTTGGCGCATCGCAAGTGTTTGATGCATCCTCTGAAGGGACAACAAAGGTGTGAACCTGTCAGGAAGCAAAACCACAAATAACCAGAAATAGATTTTTAGTTGATTTTTTTTTTTTTTTTTTTTTAAGTGCAAGTGTAAAAATAAACATCAAAGCGCTTCTTTTGGGCCCTCGCTACCTCAATACCAGCAGGGTAATAGCAGCATCACTGCAGGCAAGGAGGGAAAAACATTTACATAATTTGAAGCAATATTTATTTTACTGAGAGACGGGTCCGATGGAGAGGAGGTGACTGCACACTGGCCGTGCCTTTTCTTTGGGAGCTTTGGATGCCAGACTCATCCCGCCGTGCGTCTTCTGTGGCATTGCTCCCTGCAGAGAAACTTCCATAGGGAAATCTTCTAGTTGAGAGAGGAGGCCAAATCCTGATGAGCATATTGTTTGTGAGCAAACACTAACAGCTAGCTTCTCAGCTGCTGCAAATGACATAACCATGTGGTGACTTCCACCGAGCTATATCAAATCCTCGCTCGTCTTTATATGCATCGGCTATTAACGTGTTGCTCCTGACAATGCCGTAACGGGTTGAGTGGGGTACTGGTGGAGCTGAGGGTCAGACCAGTAAAGACGTTCCCTAGTCCCCTAACTCTCAGGTCTTCTTTTGAAAATCCCCCTAGGTGCCTGTCTGCTTCTCCAGGGCCTTAAATACTTGCACCAACCCTCCTTTCTTTGTCTTGCCCCCAAAACCGCAGGGAATCCAAGCCAAATGGGGATTTCGGTATGCGTTTGTAGGATCTAGACTTCCCATCCCAGGCATGGATAAACGCTCCTCGTTTCCCTCGTTGGGGATCAGGGGCTGAGCGTTATCTCAGTAAGGAGATCAGGGTTAGGTCTGGTGGGTGTTTTGTCCGTCAGAGGGTCTCGGTGCTGAGGAGAGGCGGAGGACGAGTCGCGGTCCCTCTGCACCCCAGTGCCAGCCATCCCCATCGTCCTTTTTGCTCCTGCGAGCAGCGAGGTTGCGGTATCGAGGTTTTGGGGGGAGGCTGCAGTGTGAAGGGGGAGCTGGGCTGCCTTTGGGATGGCAGCGTCGTGGCAGTTCGGGGAGCTGCTGGCATCCCTGCCTTGCACAAGCGCGTGGTGCTGGTTTCCTCCTGCCTGCACACGGGCAGAGCGGCAGCGCTTTCTGCTCTCCTTTCCTGCCGTGGGCTGCAAAGAGGTTCCGAAGTGGCATTAAAAAGCATCTCCCAGCTCCCCCAGAGGTGCTCAGAGAGCAGGGCAAGCTTGTGGGCTACATCCTGGTGGATGCTGGGCACCTGCATCTCCCTGAGCATCAACCCCTACGACAGTGCTGAGCTTGCCTGAATAGGGGCTCTCGGGATTAGTCTCCTCCACTGGCTCAGCTTCCAGAGGCTCGGAATCAAAGAGGATTTGCCCAGCGATAGAGCAAATCTTAAACAGCACATTTGTTTACTTGCGAATCACGACCGTTTCTGTGGGCCCAGGCCAAGCTTTGCATCGCGTTTGCGGGCAGCAGAGAGCAAGAGCACTTGCTCAGCAAGCAAACAGTCCTGTTGGGTGCTAATATCCTTCCTCATTAAGCACAGGGAGAAGCAAAGTGCAGAAAGGCGTTGGGTGCTGTTGCGTCTTCCACCGCTCACAGCAGAAGATGCTCTTTGCAGGAGATGCTCTTTGCCCATCTGCATCCATCTGCTGATGAAGGAATAACTCCTCGCCTGCTCTAGAGGAGCTTTCTTCCACGCCGTCTCTTGCTAGAGCCTCTGCCATGGGGTGGGCGAGCTGATGGTTGCAGCGGCAAGGGAGAGCAGCGTGGGAGAGGGGTTGGAGCCTAGCAAAATCTGGGCATGTTTTCTTCTTTTGGACAAATAGCTTATTCTCTGAAAATTCAGTTGTGGGTTGGCCAGCGCCATCTGTGAAGCCCTGCCAAATCTGGTGAAGAGTTTCAGCCAAGAAAGAAAGAAAGAAAAGGAAAAATTAAAAAGCCTGGAAAACGTCCATTTTCAAAACTACTTTTCAAAACAAATATTTCAAGTCTTTCTTTCCAAATTACATTTTCTGTTGACATTTGCCTGTTTAATAATATGTATTTTTAAAGGGTTTGGAGAAGGTGACCTCAAGTACTTAGGTTATTTGACTTGTTGCTTCTGTGTGGGAAATATTTTTGCTCCCTGGACGCAAAGCTATGGGAAAAGCAGATCCAGTCTGCTCAGGGATCTGTTTGGTGCTTGCACAGTGACTATTGCAACCTGGCTCTGTCCGTGGCAGGGTCGACACGCTGCCACCGAGTCCATGTCGGTGGGAAGGCTTAAGGACTGACTTCTCTGGGGAAGGGAGACAGTCTCTGAGTGCAAATGGTCCAATGTCTGCTCCGGCTTTTAAGCTGAAAATTGAAATTGGGTTGCAAAAGTGACTGGGTTTGCTATTTCAAAAGGAGCTGGCTTTTGTGGAAGAGCTGACCTACATCCGCTTGTGTTTCCACTCGCGCCTTTAATACTGCTCTTGCCTGGTATCTCCTCTTCCTCGACAGCCTTGGTTTCCCGTCTACTTTTCTGCAAGAGCCGTGAGCCCCAGTACAGTGTCGCTAATCCTTTCTCACCGTCAGATTTTAATGGGGAAGAGAGAATAACTGGGAGTGGTCGCCAACATTTGGGGCCACGTTCTCATGACCGTAAGTGGGCAGAATCATGTAATAATTTAAGCTGGATGAGACTTCTCAGACATCATCTCATTGAACCTCCTGCTGATGTGGAAATCAGGTCTGTAGCGCCGGCGTTAGTTTGCCTCATGCTTTTAAAACTGCCCTACCTGCAAACCACAGAGCATTCCGGTAAAATGTGCCTCCAGACCGGTGAATACAAGAAAGCCTTGGAGTCATCAGCTTGCTAGAGCGGTTTATTTGGCTAAATATGCCATTGATTTGTTTGGGCTGCGTTCCGACTGTGTGGGCTTTGTAAGTCAATACAACTCCAGTCCTACTCTCTACACTCGGTAATTGCCAGGTAGTGGATTGTATTTAGAAAGTGCAATACTGAGTGTGTGTGTGTGTGTGTGTGCTTGAACAACAGGCAACGGGAGGGTCATCACCAGGAGGAGAGCGGGGCGAGGGCTTGATGGGGTGGCACAGGTTGGAGAGCAGAGGGAGAAGGATGCAAGAGAGGGTACCGCGTTTCCAAGTTGCTCGAGGAAGGGGAGGGAGAGACGTAGTTGTGCCCTGCTGGTCATGTCTGTGAGTCTGTGCTTTCTGGATATTGCATGTCCCACCTTGGTTGTGCCCATGAGGCCATCACCTATTCCTCTGATAGTTTTAGGAGTTGGTAGGAGCGGCAGCGGTGTCTGGTGGAGGAGACCCTGCCTGGGAACAAAGAGCTCTGGGCTCTGTCCTCACTTGCTTTCCCTTCCCTCTGTTGTGCTGTGCCGAGCGTGATGGGGTTTAGTCCCCGATCTGGGTTTTGTCCTGTTCCCCAGTGCAAATCCATTCCCAGCATCGTGGTTAACAGCACTATGGTTGGTGCAATATGTGACTATACACTTATAAATGACTATACACTTATAAATGACTATACACTTATAAGTGACTATACTCACCCCCCAGTAAAACCTTATGGGTGACAAAGGGCTTAAATAGCAGCCTGCTGGAGCCAAGGGCACGGTCAAGTGGGATTTGCTTTTCTTTTCCCTTTTTCTTAAGAAAATGTCTCTGAAAGCAGACAGTTGTAAATAGTCACTTAAATTTTTCCCATAGAAATGCAGGGTTTTCATCAGACACCTGCAAGTCCTCCTGGCCAGCGCAGCGTAGAGCTCCCCAAACCTGTTCAGAACTGTAATTTAAGAGGTCCGTTTCTCAGTGAGAAATCAAATATCGCTTCAAACATAATTCTTTACCTAACTTCACTGAACAACAGGCACACAGGCAGGTTATACGTGCACCCCTTATGTTTTTCTTAGCTAATCATGAGAGTAACCTTGGTGTCCCTGATTGCAGGCAAGGTCCACACTGATTTCACAGGGATCCTCTACCGCACCTTAACCCCGAGCCTGCGTGGGATCCTGGCCAGCCCCCCCAACTCCCAAAAGCCACCCCATCTTCCCATCAGCAAACACGCCGCACGCTTGTTAGGACACAGCACAGCGGAGCCTTCGATGCCAATCAAGGCGCATTCATTCGGCCGTGCACGCGGAGGTGCAGGGTCTCCTCGCTCTCTCCGGCAACGTGCAATTAGTGTATCTTCAGAATAACAAATTCCTGGCTCGCAGGAGGGGATGTATTCGAGGCCGCTTCTGCTGCTTGCAGGAAGGGAGGGGTTTGCATGGGTGCTTTTT
>NW_009235515.1:40496-74000 GCF_000690835.1 Fulmarus glacialis
GGGGGGGGCGGGGGGAAGGGACCCCTGAGCAGGCAGGTTGTTCCTTTTGTGCTCGTTGCCCACTGCGTTCAAGCGGATTTGCAGGTCCAGCTGCTGATCTGGGAGCTTTACCTCTGAACAAGCAGGGGCTTGTAAGAGCGGGAGGTAATCTTTGCATTTTAAATGCCTTCCCCCGCTCCATTAGCGCTGTACGCCGAGCGCTTCACGATGGGACGTTGGCAGACCAGGCTCTTGTCCCGCGCAGACACTGATTTTTTTTTAAATGCTGGTACTTATTAGCTGCCTTCCATCTAGTGTCACTGTCACTTCCACATCCGCCGCCGATTGCCAAGGAATAAACACAATTAAAAAATGAAAGGAATCAGCATCTCCCTAGGACGGAGAGAAAGAAAAAGCAGCGCATGTGCGGCTTCTCCCCCCTTGCTGGGCCTGCTGCATCCCTTTGCCATCTGAATCTATTCCCCCAGCAGCTTTTAGTCTATCTTCACTGGTGCCGGAGCACAAATAAAGTATATAACAAGAGTCTTTCAGGTCCATTAGAAACACAGAGGGAAGTAGTCAATGTTAGCCAAAGGAAGCCAGCAAAGGATGAAACCGTCAGGGTTGAAGAAAAGCCCATTTCCAGGCAGGGAGGAGGTGCTAATTAAATTAAATTTGAGATTTCTGCCGCTCATTCCTGAGCAAATCTGAAACGAAAACTTCAAAAAAGTTTTTTTAAAAAAATCTGAAAAAAACCCACTTTAAAAATAATTTAAAAAATAAAACGAAACAAAGCAAAAATCCCCCAAAAGCAGGTGCGGAGCGGGGGCTGCTGACTAAATTACTTCTGCAGTTATCCGCCCGGCGCCTTTATCCATCTGCCGGAGCCCTTTGGAGATGCCTTCCCTTTGATGCTGTGATTGATTCCCCTGAGGGACAGGCGAGCGCTACCTGGGGAAGCAATTTATGATTATTTTTAGCTTTGCCAGCACCGAGGGGGGATTCCACGGGCAGGGCTGAGCCCTGCCTGCCTTAACCCCTCGCAGCCCACCCTGGTGCTGCGGGTTTGGTGGGAGGATGTCAAAAGGAGGAAAACGGGCTGGTTTGTGTAAATTTAGGGATCCTTGTAGCTCACCCTGTGCTAAGCAGCTGTGATCCGTGAGGAATCGCAGCGTGTTTGTCGGCAGCGGTGCTCGGAGGGAGCACTTAGAGGCACCAATGCAAAGCAGGTAGGAAGAGCGATGGAGGAAATCCGCTCTCGCAGAGGGCAGAGCAAATTGTTTAGAAAAACTAGGAGCTCGTGTTGATGGTGGTGCTCGTGTTGATGGCCGTATCCAAAAAAAAAAAAAAAAAAAAAAAAAAAAGTCATTCGGGTTCAGGTCGCAAACAAAATGTTTCAAAATGTCACTGGATTTAAAATCCAGGAAAATATTCTGACTGGATTTCACTCTTTTGCCTCGACAAAATCGAAGTAGTCTTCTGTTTGCTTTTGAGCTTTCAGACTCACAGCTGATATAAAGCAAATGTAAAGGAAAGGTTGCAGCGAAAGACTGTTTTAAACACAAGAGTTTTGAATGAAAAACCAGAACAAAAAGGCGGGCGGATTGGCGTGTTCATGGAAATACGTTGGTGCTTCTCCATTTGCGAAACCGGGGTTGAATAACAAAAATAGCGCTTTCTGCAGAGCATCTCATCCATCCCTAATGATGAGATGGGGAGAGAGGGAGCCAGAGCTCCTGGGTGTTTTTTTCAAACTCTAGAAAAAGCTTGGGCTTGAGCCAGAGCTTTTGGATGGGCTTTTTTTGCTCTTGGCAGCCAGCGGACATCATTCCCCATCGCCTGGTGCGATGCAGGAGCGCGGGGAGGAACGCCGCAGGTGCGCGGACCGAGGCTGGCGGGGGAGATGCCCGGCTCCAGCCCTTCCCGTGCTGCTTTGCTTTGCTTTCCCTCTCCCAAAGCAACGCCACTGTCTCAGCTCCGGATGGATTTTCCCCATCCTCCGGGGTTGGACTTTGTCGTGGCGAGCCCGCTGACGAGTGCGCTCTTAATTGGCGGGGAATCGGTCCTGAAATGTCACGGGAAGATTTAGATCGCAGCACAGCCTCTCCAGGTGCTAATTGTGCTATAGGCTCTTGGATAATGGCTCCTGGAGAAAATAATCACAGGCTCTCCTGGGCTCTCTCCCCTGCCTTCTTTTCCCCCTTTTTATTCTCCAAACTCTTGGTGGATCCTGGAGGGCTGGGATGCTTCGGGAGGGGTGAGTCCTAGCGATGTCCACTGCCCACCCTGCAGGGAGGGATAGTTCTGTCCACAGCAAAAAGTGGGAGCGGGTTTAGTGGGAGTGGGCAATAATAGAAAATGTCCTTGCAGATGTGACTGAGGGATGGGATGCAGCTTTTCAGGATTGCTGGCACAAGAAAACTTCTGGATGGATTAGAAATGTGGCCGTGTGGCTGCTGGGGGACTTCCCAGCGAGCGCCCTGCCGTGGGGCACGGAGCTTCGCAACCCTGGCAAGGGGAGAACCTCCAAATTTCCTCTCCCCCCAAGAAAGAAAAAAACTCAGTTAGCCCCCAGAATGGCAGTAGGTTACGGGAATGAGCCACCCCTGAGGGTTTTGATCTAGGCAGCCTAATTTCGCTAGTCCTGAGCAAAGTAGCCCTGATGGAGGTCGCTGTAGGTGATCAATGATATGTTTTTGTCAAACAGGACAAGTTTTTTTCCTTCCCCAACTGAAACAACAATATTGATCTTCTTGGTCAGTTATATAAAGACCATCTGCATTAATCTGATTTAATGGGGATTTAGCTGGCACGGGAGTGAACCTGTTACTGTTCTAATCTTATTTCAGCAACACACCGCTGCTTTTTTAACACTGTTTTCCTTTCCCCACATCTCTGCTGTCCCAGTCTATTTGGATCAGACTTTTCCTGGCCGGTTCTTTACTTGGTTTTGCAGCTTTTCCCTGGTTTTGTTTTGTTTTGTTTTTTCCGTCCTGGATGTGCTCCCCAGCAGCTCGACCATCCTAACCACCCGCGGTGCTCCCAGCAGCCCCCAAACCCTTCCGCTTTTAAGCTTGCATCCCAAAATTTGGACCGTGTCCACTTATTTTTCCCTTATCCACGCGAGGTCTGGTGGCATCCCTGGGCGCTCCTGCACAAAGAGGAGATGCTAGCAACTGCTGTGTCCGTGTGAGCTCCACACTGCCGACCTCTTCTGCCCCCAGCCCTTTCCCAGAAGCTGCTGGACCATGTGTTGAGGTTCCACAAATTCAACCTCTGCTGCTGCACCCCGGGAGGCGAGGGTGGGCTGGGAGAGCCGGGGCTTGCGCTGGGACCGCACCACCAGATTGCCTGATTATCGGTGCTGCAACAGAGCCGGGAGGCCTGATGGGTTTTCTCACCTCCAGATGGTGAATACTATGAAAAGTACATGAGTATCAGGGGAGGGAAGATCAAATACCATATTTTTGGCACTTCTGCTGGAGGCTGGGGAGTTGCTAGGACCGAGCAGCAAGAGGCAAATTAAAACCTTGCATTAATTCCATTAACTATGATCATCTCCTCACCAGGGATGAATTTAACCGCTCACCATTAGTATTATTACAGACAAAAAGTTGCGTCAAGATGCCCACGCAACATTAACTCAACCCCATAGCGGAGACGCGTTGTGATCCAGCCTGCGCGCGCGCTTCCCCTCGCGAGCCTTCCCCGCGTTGCTTTGACTGCGTGATGAACCCGCAGACCCTCCGTCCCTTCTCCTGCTGCCTCCCCGAGCGAGGAAGGTGTTAAAAGGCAACGGAAGGGACCAGTTTAATTTGCCAAGCGACTGGCTCTGCCGTCACTGCAGCGCACGGAGCCAGCTGTGCCATTAGTGCCTGCACAGCTGGACCGCCGTGCTCGTGGCAGGCAAAAAAAGGCTCTCCTTGAGCTTGCTTGTGAACCAAGTGCAAATACATCGTAACCTCGCGGGTGCCGTTTGCAGCTCAACTTTCTGTTTCAAAGTTGGCGGCGAGGGGGAACTTTGGGGGTTTTGGTCTTTGCTGAGCTCAGGTTTTGCGCTGGGGGAGGCTGGTATGTTTTATACGTGCTGATACCTGTGGTCTTAGCTCTTCGTTCAGTCCTTTTCCTTGGGTGGGCAGCACTACTGGTTCTTTCAAAATTCCTCTGTAAGGTAGGGCCAGGCTTTTCCCACCTTGCAGAGACACCAAGGGGCTGACCCCAGAGGGTGCATCCACCCCCTGGCTGCAGAGGTCCCCAGGCCTGCTCTGGGAACCACGTAGTGTGAGAACTTCTCCGAGCCAGGAGGCACCATGTGGTTGTGGTTTCTGACCCTAGCAGGGCTGATCCGTGCTCAAAACGTCGTGCAATACTATGCCTGGTGCTCCGGCATTTGCCTGATCTCCCATGGCAGGTCTTTGGACTGAGCAGATCAGGAGATGGTAGATTTGGGATCTTCTCCTTCTTGGGTTCGGTTTTGTTTTAATCCTTGTTTTCCCCATTGTCCTGGAAACACTGCAGAGGAGAGTGATGGGAGGAGGGGAGAGCTGGGCGACTTGGAGGTTCCATAGGGCGGCTGTGGGAGCATCTCATGCTGCACCATGGGGACGTCCGGGAGGGTTGTCTACGGCCCCAGTTATGGGGCCGGGACACCCGAGCAAGACATGATTTGCAACTTTTAGCAATTAGGGAGCCTCTGTAAGGACAGCTTCAGCCGATGGGTAGAACAGGAGAGAGAGAGGTGCAAAATCAGCTGGACAAGTGAAGGAGAAAAAGCTCAGAAGGAGCTTCCTCCTGGTTTTACTGCAGGGAAGCTGTGTTTCTCTTGTTGAACCAGCAGAAATTGCTGCTTTTGTTTCCCCTCTGGCCATCTCTGATGTCCCCCTTGTCCGTCCACCTCGCCCACGCGCTCTCTGCGTGCCACGGGGGCTTGTTTCGGGTTCCCGTTTCTCACTGCGGCCAGCTGCAGGGGGCTGGGGCTGGTGGAGCAGGTTTCTGGTCCATCCCACCCCAGGTTGGATGTAAACCTTCTCAGATCCACCTGGGGTCTTTCCTGTCCCCTCTCTGGGGTGTCTCGGAGCCGTCACCACTTGCTGCACAGCCCAGGCTGAGTCTAGCCCAGCTCCATCAGCCAGGTCCCTGCTGCCCGGGTGGGCTTGTCGTCATTGCAGGGCCCATGCTGGGACACGTCTGTCACCAGCCAAGTCCCCTTCTTTGGCTTTATATCCATCCTTTGCGCTCCGTATCCGCAGACATCTGCGGCTCGGGGTTTGCAGGCAAAAGCGATATCCTGGACAAACCCAGGGCTTTGAGATCGGACAGACGACAGGAGAGGAGTGGGATGGGGCCGGCAGCACAAAGATCAGCAGCTTTTTTTGCTCCGTACCCCGTGGCTTTGGGGTCAGAGGGAGCTGGTCACTGCTGGGTGAGGCAGCTCTTTGCAGCGGGGTGCGTAACTTGTCGGGGAGCACCGGCGAGTTACAAGTCTGCAGCGGGTAATTTTTCCTTCTCTTTTGCATGGATTACACTTGTTCTTTGCTTGGCCTTTTCAGCAGGGAGAGCAGTTTGGATACACATTACCTACACGGCAAACTGTGCTCTAATTGGCCAAGAATTGGTCCCAAAATGTCAGGGAGAGATTTATTTCCCAGTACAGCCTCTCCAGGTACTAATTTTTCTATGGGCCGCCAGATAATGGCTCCAGTGCACAATAGCTCAGTCCCTAATCAGGATACAGAGCTGTAATTGGGTTGAAGGGATTTGAAATCATTAAAGCCACATTCAAGGGGAATAAAAAAGGAACCCCCACCTTTCTTTTCTCCCACCCCCCACCCCCCAAGACAGAGTGACTGTGTTTAATGAGCAGCTCCTGGCATATCACTTATGATACTCTGGTAATTGTGTCGGCAGCAGAGCAGCCCAAGAGGAGGTTACTGAGCATCCAGAAGTGTGAAAGTCTCAGATCCTGCCATTTTAGTGATTTTTCTGGTCCGGCACCCAGCCCTGCGTCGCCGGCGGGTGCAATGAGTCCGGCTCTGTGCATCTCCAGGTGCCTTGTGATAGCTGGATTGGAGCGTCCTCCAGCCTTGGGTGCAGGGTGAGGTCAAGGTTGTTATCCCCATTTTACGGATGGTTCTGGGTCCGCGCTGGTGTTTTGGTGAGAAATTGGTGAGAACTGGTAAAAATCAGTGGTTCTGCAGTGGGTGAAGAATAGCAGGTAGGAAGCTGAGGAAAGGTCTCCCACGCTGGGCAGCGCAGAATTGTTTGGTTTTCCTTTAATTTGCTTTGATTTTTCCCTGCTTCGTGCTTTTACTTCTTAAATTCTCTCCTTTTCACATCAGGCCGTTTCTCCAGTGTTTTGAGACCTTTTGAATTCCAGATCTGTCCCTCCAAAGCCCTTGCAAACCCACCAGCTCGGTGTCACCCAGCCCTTGTAAAACGTGCGTCGTCTCTGATAGTTGGTGAAAACGGGGACGGCTGCTGGCGCCGGGCAAGCCCTGGCAGAGCCCAGCTTGATGTGTCCCGCTTTGACAGCGCGCTGCCGAGAGCTGCCTTCGCTCGCGGCTGAGATGGTGTCAGAATATAAATGCAAATACGAGAAGTTTTGTTTGGGTCAAGTGAAACATTTTGCTTGACCCTGCAGGATTATTTTTTTTTTTTTTATCCCTGGGATTTTTTTTTTTTCCTGGTGACTCGGAGCAAGGGGGCCAGCACCACTCGGCTTTTGTCTTTTAAGCGGCACAGCTGCACCACCGATGAATTAATGCAGTTATCTGGCATACTACAACTTCAGGTATTAATTTCCCCTAAGCCGCGCGGTACATCGCTGCACCATTGACTCCTCTGGAAGGATCATAGGGAAGGTGACGTCAAGAGACTCACCGATGGTGGGGAAAATACGATGTCCAGGTTTAATTCGCAATTATTGTTTTGTCTTCTGTACAAAAGCAGCAAATCCCCAGAAGCTGGTCAGGAGCACAGCTGTTTACGGCGAACAGAAGCTGCTGCTTATCTCCTTGTAGCAACCTGTCTCCAGGAGATCACGGCTTAATTAACTCGCGTGTTATCGAGAGTGAAATTGTACAGATAAAAAAAAAAAAAAAAAAAAAAAAGAAGGAGAGATAAAGTGGGAAGGAAGGAGGTGGCCTGGGAGCCAAGTGGAGTGAACTCTATAGAGAGCCAAGGCACGCGTGGCGGACGGTGGCTGCTGGCGGCGGTGGGTGAATTTGCATGTGATGGATGAGCCGGGCTGCTCGGGCAGGGCAGAGATGTTCCCCGGCCCCAGGCATGGTGTGAGGGTGCAGAGCAGCGATGGGCTTGCCCAGAAATGCATGCGAAGCTTTCCACCGGAGGGGGTTTGCGTCTGAGCTCCGCTCCCTGGTTAAGGGACCGCAGTGCTCGGCTGGGAGCTGGAGCCTCCCGGGCAGCCTGCACATCAGCACGGGGGCTGTCACACCTCGCCCAGCCTCTTTGAACGCCAAGTCCTGGCCTCTCTACCCCAATGGTTTGGAGATGGAAAACACCCCTCAGCCTCAGGCTTCCTAGAATAGATCAATTATTTTCTGTCTGACCGGTGTGCGTAGACCGAGCAATCAGCAGGAGGGGAGAGCTGAGTCCTTCCCGAAGATGCTTTGCGCTGGGCAAAGCTGAGTCCTAGCTCTTAGATTGTTTAAGAAGCTGGGTCAGCCTTATCCCTGGCTTCAGCAAGCTTTCTACCAGTCCCAAGCGTGGGGGCAGTTGACCATGCAGGTACCTGCTCTTTCTCCTAAGCAATTTACCCCAGAACTGGCCTTGCACCTTGCTGCAGATCTTGCGCCTTGCTGCAGACCGTGCGCCTTGCTGCAGATCTTGCACCTTGCTGCAGATCTTGCGCCTTGCTGCAGACCGTGCGCCTTGCTGCAGATCTTGCACCTTGCTGCAGATCTTGCGCCTTGCTGCAGACCGTGCGCCTTGCTGCAGACCGTGCGCCTTGCTGCGGATCTTGCACCTTGCTGCAGACCGTGCACCTTGCTGCAGACCGTGCAGGGCAGGCAGGAGAGGAGCTTGGCCCTAAGCCTGGCCCCAGGGCTGCTCGCACACAGCAGACGGTGCCCGTGCAATGGAGCCAGCAGCATCCCCCGGGCGAGGGCTGGGGAGCAAAGCCTGCTCCTCCCCGTTGCTGCAGGGCACGGCTGCGGCGTGCAGATCTTCCCCGGGATGTAATGAGACCTATTGGTGAAGGAAATTGCAAAGGAGCGTTTCGGCGAGGGATGCGGAGTCACTTAGAGAGCGTGCAGAGAGAGATTTGACAACCTTTCCCATTCGTCGCTCAAAGTGCTCCGCAGATCAAAGCCAGACAGACAATAATACATTTTGAACTAAGAACATTAATTTGTATCCAGAGCATTTTAATAAATAATTTTTTAAAATCCAGTTCAGCCCTGTCATCTCAAGCCAGTTCCATTTAATATCCAGCCCTTCGACTGACAGATTTTTAACGCCGTAATTAGCATGTATGGCTCTAAAAGCCTTCGCCGGTATCTCAGGCCTTCTCTGCATTACAGCCTCTTCTCTCCCCTCCTCCCGGCCCCCTTTTTCGATATTGTTATTCCATTTGTAGTTGTTTATTGTGCCCGCTGAGACAGATTAAAGACGGGAAGGAGCCTGAGAGTTGTTCGTAGGGGCTCCTGTGCGGTACGGAGTAAGCACAGCAGAGCTCACGGATTCAAAACCCGGAGCCTCGCTTTTAAAACTGCGTGTCTGAAGAGCGGAGGTGGTGTCTGAAGCGTTTCATTGTTGCTTTGTTGGGTCTTTTTTGTTTGATTTGGAGTTTTTTGGTGGGTTTTTTGTTTTGTTTTTGGAAGGGGAAGAGGGAGGAGTGCGAAGGGTTTCTTTCTCCTTAATGAAAGCCGAGGTTCTTGTATAACCGCATACGACTGAGAGCTGGGGCTTAAAAGGAAAATAAGAGAGGTTATGAAATACTTGGTCATATTGTACGCTTTGGCAGCACCGAGAAATATCCTCGTATGTTATTGCATAGAACAAAGCTTCGCGTCCTCTATCTGAGGATGAAAGCGGGTCCAGCAGAAGGCAAACGCAGCACAGTCCCCTTATTTCCTCTTCTAAGTCTTTAAGTGGGATGTAAATTGTGTATACCGCAGGCGTGCTTGGATCTGAGTCTCCTTCCTCCAGCAGAAATTGCCAGTGAGCGGTGGAGACGTTTGCCAGTTCCCATTTGTGTGCGTGATCTGAGACGCCGAAGGAGCGCGATTTTGTTTTCCTAAGCCACCGGAGTGTGAGCGAGGGGGAACCAGACCTTGTCCAGAAAAACAGAGAAGCCAAATGCTTTCTTCTAGTGATTTTGTTCCACTTCACTGTTGGCTAAGGATGGGCCCAAAGCAAAATCCCAGCTCTGAACAAAAGCCTGAAAGCTGAACCCGCTCCCAGGCTGCGGTTGCTGCTTATCTCAGCCGCGATAGGAATCAAACCTGGAAACCTGCATCTCTCTCCTCTGTCGCAGCATTTGACCTTTGGAGCGTGACCGCCCTGTCCTGCAGAGGTGTGAGCCCCGGGGGCATTCATCCATCTCTAAAATCTGTGAGCACTTCTGTGCTGGAAGACTAACGCTTAAAAGCTGTAAGCGCTGTATAACAATCTTCCTGGCTACCTGGGAGCTCGGCAGGCGTTATCCTTTCCATTTTGCCACGGGATGAAAATCAAAGCAAGGAGAGCGATGCCTGGCTTTCAGGCAAGGCAACGCCAAGCCCTGTTTTGCCGCTCAAGACGTGCTCGTGCAGACCCGTGTTAGGTGAGCGGCTGGTGGGGACGGCATTGAAGCCACCGCGCGTGCGGGCTGCCCGCCCGCACCGATTTGGGATGCTCACCTGCGCCCCGCAGGCATGCTCTACAAAGCATCCCCCTCCTGGCAGCAAGGACGCGGTGGGTCGGGGTGCTCAGGCTCCCCTGGTAGCCCCCCCAGCAGTTACAGGTGCTCACGACCTAGCGCGGATCGATGCATTAAAACACAGCGCCAGCTTCTCGCTGCTCCTAAGCGCAGCGGAGCCAATTTGGACTGCGAAGACCCGGCGCCGCGCTCGGCTCTGGGGAGCCTGTAGCTTATGCAATGCAAATTTGCAGAAGACGGGAGCAAAGCGCTTGCTCCGACTCGTTATTCCTACCGCGGCACCTCGGCGGCAGATGCTTTGTGGGGGGATGCTGCCCGGCTGCGGCGTGCGGCCCCCCGCCCCGGCATGCCACAGCAGCCCTGCCAGCTGACGGCTTTGACAGGATGATGGGCTTTGGCACCTTCCCTTCGCCAGCTTGGAGCTGGCCCACGGCGTGCCTGCCGGGTCTGCGGGGGCTCGCAATAAAGTTTAGGGCTCGCGCCTGGCTTATTGTTGGCTTCTTCTCGCTGCTCCGGCGGTATTTCTTGTCTCTGGCTGGTTTGCAGCTGCAGCGTGCTAACCTTCACCCTGATGGGGGTAATTATTCTGCGAGCCCCAGAAGCTGGTGTAGAGTTAAAGCTGTGCTGCAATTTGCTTGCAGAGTTTCATGTTAAAGATTGCATTTAGTCGCTGGCTTTGGTGCCTTCTTTGCAGGAGGCAGCTGCGGTTCCTTGTAGTCTTTTGTTTTCAGATTGCCTTTTTGGAGATAAATGCTAACATCCACCGAGGAACGATGGGCCAGCTCTTCTTTGTAAAGCCTCGCTTTCCTTTCTTTCTGGAGTCCCTGCAAAATGTCAGTCGCCCTTTTCCTGCGTCTTAAGTGCACCCGCTTACCCAGGTTCCTGGTATTTTGGGAGCAAATCCATTTACTCGCAGTTAGGCTGAGTAGGCGGCTGGATGCCCATTTCTCACTGTTTGCTCTGTGCCGGCCTGGAGCCCTTGGAAAACTGGAGTCTTAGACCTAGAAGGAGTTATCTGCAATTGCAGATTGCAAAAATTGGCAATTTTTGATGCGGTAATCCAACAACCAGTTATGAAAGTTGAGCAGGACAAGGAAAGTTCAGGCTTGCTCTGTAATGTCAAGGTGAGCAAGGCGATGGCATTTACATTGGAGATATCCAGGACTCAGGATCTGGGATTAGTGTCGGCTCTCATGTGGCAAGCTAAATTAGGAATGCAGAGGCTGTCTCTGTTTATGGTACGGGGTTGTTAGGTGCTTCAGGTACTGTCATTCTTATTTAAGGATATATTTAAGGATTAACAGTAAGAAGTCCAGCATTAGCAGGAGAGAAATGAATGTTAGTGAGCTTAGGCTTGGAGGGCTTAGTTTTGATCATCATCATGTGAGCTGCTTTAGGGGAGATGAGCTCCAAGACGGGGGGGACGGGGGGGAGGTTCTTGTATTTTTGCAGGAGAAGAAAACCTTTTGCAAGTTTAAATAGAGATCAGAACTTAGCAACAATGACTGCTGCATGGGTAAAACCGCGTAACTCCCCAAAGCTGGTGTCTTTGCCGGGCTGAGGATCTGGCTCACAGCATCCAGCCTATTTTTAGCCTCTTTAAATTTTTTTCTCTCTTGCAGAATATGCAGAATCAAACAATGTCCGCAGATTTCTTTGTTCTTTGAAATCACTCAGTGTTTTTAATTGGCAACCTTTCTGTTTCGCCTTGATCACAGTTGACTGCAAGTGGGTTACATGTGCTGTGCGTGCTGTCTCGGGCGCTTGGGCTGGCTTGGAGAAGTCCTCTCCTGATGCTGCTCCTTGTGACTGGGTGCGGGCACAAAGATTTTCTTGCTGCAAAACATTTTCTTATGTGTAAACTTGACGTTTCACTTTCCCTGGCTTTGGCTTTGATATCTGCTGCCCACAGGCACTGGCACCGGTGAAAAGGTGTTGGAGATTCGCAGCTCTTCACATCCCGAGATTAGAAAGGCTCTTCTTAAAACAGAAGTGGGCGCAGAGAGTGTTTCTTTTGTGCAGTGAGTTTAGTCGGCTCTGATGGCTGAGAGACAGAAAGAGGAAGGTCTCACCATCCTTTCACCTCTATTTTAAGGAGTAGCTTAAAATGTGCATCCTGGGCTCCTGTCTTTAAAGTCTCCACAATTCTTGTCTGTTTGGATATTTTTTTTTTTATTATTATTATTTCTAAATACCATAATTGTCAGGTCCAGCTTGTCCTTTGGGGTGAATTTGGGTATGCTGTGGGGTGCGCTTCAACCATCTGTGTCCGAGCCCTTTGCAAAACCCTTGCTGGCTGCTGGGCTGGGGACCACACAGCTCTGGTCCAGCACTCCTCAGGTGCAAGAGAAGAAGAGGGTGGCTGGGCTGAAGGCAGGGGACGGAAGCCGAAAAGGTGCCAAATTTTGTGTTACGAGCCGGTGTCGGAGCTGAAGGGCCTGCCAAGTGGATGTGTCTGCTGCTTGACCAAGCTGGACAACCAGCGAGTCTCCATTACTTATGCGCTTCCTGAAGCTGAGGCAGTTGCTATTATCCCACATAATATTGCATGAACTACATTTTTACTTGAAATCCTCCAGCTAATAATTAGTTTGAATTTTGATTTATAAATAAACACATTCATATTCTAGTCTTTGAAATAGGGGAAGAAAGCAAACCTCTCGATAGATGAAATCCCCACCTCTCCCTGCCGGTCTCTACTTTTTCCCCCTGTTCCTCTGACTTTCGGGGCAGACGGGGAGGAAAGAGGGGATTTGCTAGGCTGGGTGAAAGAAGGTTTGGATGTAATGAGGCCGCTGGGCGTTTTGCTGGAAAACTGCAGGAGCCTCAGCGCTTGGGAGATTTGGGCCATCTGGATAAATAGGGTCAAGCTCCACCTTGGCAGCGATGAGGCGGGGGCAGCTTGGCCTCGCCGGAGGAGCTGGGGAGAGCTGCAGATCGGTGCACGAAAGCACCTAGCAGAAGGCATGCCCCTTCCCTTCCCTTCCCTGGCTCTCCCGGCACGGTCGGCATTGCCACTGCTTCTCCTCCTCCTCGCTATCCATCTGCCTGCGCGGCCGCATCCAAAGGCACGGGAGGCAGCGTTGGCCTTGGGTCAACGCCTGGGACTTGGCACGTGTGCGCGGGAAGGGGATCGTTAGTCACGAAACGGGTCGGGTGTTAATTAGCAGTCGCGGGGAAGAGGACCGCGGTTTGCGGAGATCTGATCTCTCCTGGAGAGGAGAGATGCATCCCGCTCTCAGCTCCGGGAGATGGATGGGATCCCATCCGCACTGGTGGGCGCAAACGGTGCAGCCGACGGCGGCTTTCCCTGTGAGGTCTGCGGTGGTTGCGGCACTGGAAACGCTGCGTGGTCTGCCTTTCTCCATGCACCTCGGGGATTTCTGTTGCTGGAGGTAGAAAATTGAGAAAGCTGTGATGGTCATAGTGCTTGTACAAAATGCCGGTGTCCTTTCCGAGTCCTTCGTTGTCCAAGCTTTCCCCTATATTTGGACTTGAACTCCGGTCTCCTTTTTTTTATGGCACGATACCGTGTGCGCAGGTCTGATGGGATTGCACAGTTTGGGGTTGGTGGTTTTTTTTTTTTGCTTTTAAGAGGAAGAGTGAATGGTAAAACTGCCAGAGCTGCGTCTCTGGACCAGGCGGTTCCTTCCTACCTGGTACCTATCATCTGCCTCTCGCTTTTGCATTCAGCAGCGGTAGCCCGGTGTGACTATGGGTTGGATCATCGGAGTGTGTTTTCATAGCCAGATCTCGCGACACAAGTGGCTGCACCTGGGATTTGATCCAAAGCTGATGGTGGGGGGGGGAAGCCTGCCCTTCTGCTAATACAAAAATCCCCTAACGCACCTTGCTGCACAGTATGGCACCGCGTGGGTAATTGTCATTCCGCTCCGAGCCGACGGTGTGTGTATGCCTCGAAGCAAAGACAATTGCTAGCCTTTGTAATTTCCTTTAAGGTAAAAAAAAAAAAATCCAGTCAAACTTAATAGGGACGAGACCAATAGAGTTCTGTGGAAATTAGTGTGAAATCCTATAGAAAAGGGTAGACAATGAGGCGTCCCTGGTGGGATCCCACGGGCGAGTTGTGCCGTGCCGTGGGAAGGTTTTCATTCTCCGGTTGCTTTGGTAGCGCTTGCCCATAAGGTGTTATCCTAAGCGATGCCACTTCAGGTGCTATTTTTATTCAGGAAAATGTCAAATCCTTTCTCGGAACTTAGTGACTTGTTGTCTTGGTAATTTCTTGCAGAAACAAGATCTATAAAAATCCTCTATTTTCTTGGCAGTAGGCTTTTCTTGTCTATTTTGGGTGTAAATATTTTTTAGAATCAGAAAAAAATAAATGGGAGCCGCTTTAATAGGATGAGTGGTGTCATTTCTCCCCCAGAGTGGCTCTTGTAGGGCTTCTCGAGACACAGATGTAAGCGGGGAAGTAGCTGTGTGCACTTATATTTATGATACTGGCCCACTGTCCTTTGAATAAGAGTCCTTGTATGCTGAGATCATATCTGGCCCCGTTCTTTCTTCATGCACTGTTTCCTAATCTGAAGCCCAGCTCTCTGGGAGCTGGAAATCCAGCGACAAGCTGGGTTATATTCATTTTGCATTGAGGGTGATGGTGGAGGGGATGACCTACAACCTACGCTCCCCCCCCACCTTGAAATTTCCAGCAAAGTTGACCTTTTCAACAACAAATAATCACTTTGGGAATAACTAATTTCCAAACCCGAGCTGTTGCGAGTCCTTTGCGAATGAAGAGAAAAAAAAAAAAAAATTCATATGGTAACTCTGATAACGCTGAGATACTTCGCTCCTGCTTCTGCGCTCGGGGGAGGTTGGGGTGGGTTCGTGCAATACCTCAGCCAGCTCCAGAGAGGAGATTTCTGCTCCTGCCTGGTGGGTTCCCACCCAGGGTGGCCGGCTCTGCCCTGTCCTAGCGGGGTTGGAAGCTCCAGGCAGTCGTGGTGGATGGAGGATGGTGGTGATGGAGGAGGAAGAGCAAAGCGCCGTAACTGGTGTTGACATCTGCGTCCATGCGTTGGGTCTCCCCGCAAGGTGTAAGGGGAACGGGTGCTTTGAGGAAGACAGGAGCTGGTTTTGGGGTGCTCATGCCATCATTCAGGCTACTGGGCTCTAATGTATTTTAAGCGTGATGCAAAGGAAAAGCAAGGCAGGAGCTGCATGGCCCTTCCTGGGAGAGAGGGAGATGATGAGCAGTGTCTCTCCAATCACAACAAGATCCCCGGAGTCCGAAAGGAGCAAGGCTTGGGCACGAAAACCAGAGCTGCCCTAATAAAAACATTTACTGGGGTTTGGAGACCTGTTCGCTCCGACACGGCGCATACATATTAAATGATCAAAGTTTCCATGCCTTCGGAGGAGCCGGCTGCTAATCTAATGCAACCCTTGGGCTTTGCTCGCCACTGACTCTGCATGAAAGCAAACGGCGGCTCTGTTTTCCTATTTAAAAGATTTCCGAGCTAAGCCGGGTGGGTCACAGTTCAGAAGCAATAGGATCTGGCCTCTTAAAGGCTTTGGCAAGGAGGGGCTCGGGAAGGTGGGTTAGGGGTTGAAGATGGGCTGGTCTCCATTTCTCAAGTTCTCTGACTCTGTTGCAGGCTATCTCAGTGCTGCTGTGGTCTCCCCCCGCCATCCTCCTCCTCTTATTCTTGCTCTTCCCCTCCCTGAATCGCTCTGTCCCGCATCCCATTGCCCGACCCACAAAGGGCTCTGCTGGCTCTTCAGATCCCAGCCTGAGTTGCAAAGTGCTGCTGCCAGTGGATTAAAACCAAATCAAAGGGCGGGGGGGGGAACACCCAAACCAATCCCACCCTCTTTGGATTTATAAACTAAGCACACTTGAGCTGGAAGGTGCCGAGGAGGAAAAGGAAAACACAAAGCCCCCGGGGTGCCATTTTTCAAAGCAATGCAGCCCTTTATTTGACTGCCTACACTTGTTTTAGCTATGCAGGGAAGAGAGCAGGTAAAAAGCCTGCCGGGGCTGCTCTTGCAGAGGTGCTGGGCTCCCTCAGGCAGCCGCTGGTGCTGAGTTGGCTCAGCACCTCTGCAAACCACCGGCTAATCCCATCGTCTGCTGCTTTTGCAGAGCAAATACTTCACCTACTGATTCTCACTGCTCTCGTGGTTTGGGACTGATGGGCTTGGCTTTTCACTTGGTTTACAGCACCTTTTCTGCATCTCGAGCGTCTCCCATGTCTTTCATGTAATTCCTTAACTAGTTTCCGTTTGCTGACGGTCTCTTTCTTTTAAGGTACTTGAATCTGTTTGATCATCAACAAATTTCTCTTTCTGTTCCTCTGATAAAAAATTAAATCTGGGCACATTTTGAAGGCTTCCTCCCCAACCTCCCTTTCTCTTTCTCCTTCCGTGCTCAGTGGGGAGTCAGCCCTTTTCTAGGAAAACAAAATAAATAAAAATTAAAGTTCAAAGTGTGACATTTCCTCTTAAAAAGAAGAAGAGGGTGAGGAGAAGGGGAAGAAAAAAAAAAAAATCTCCACCATATATTCTTACAGATGTGACATCAAAATGGAAAACTATAAAGGATGCATTTTTCAAAGACTCCTACAGGGACTGAGTTGTTTCAGTGGGAAACGGACAACCACAGTCTCTCCTGGCGCTTTGAAAGCGTGTCCCCGAGCCACCGCAACCCTGTTGTTTTAGCTGGAGTGCGGGTGCTTCTCCAGCCGCCAAACACATATTGCAGTCGGCTGTATGGGGAGCGGAGGATGCTGCGGTCCCCGCCTCGCCACGGAGGGGTGGGTCGCTGGTGAAAGGTGGGCGATGGGAATGGTTGGGAGATGAGGATGGTCTGGAGATGAGGGTGTTGGGGATGGTCGGGACATGAAACGGTGGAAGAGGTTGGGGCCGCAGGAGCCCGCTCGGTGATGACTGTTCACCAGCACCCGCTGTGTCCTTGCATCACCTTGGCATCTGCATCCGTGTCTCCCAGGACAGAGGCATCTCCTCCTCGCTGCAGAGGAGGTTTTGGGAAGCAAGCGCGATGGGAGATGGAGTAGGAAAAAAAACATGGAGAGTCTGGTGGTGGCTACCATCGTTTGGGGTGTGGGGATGGACAGCAAGAGCTGCCGGCCCTGCCAAAAGCTGCCCATGGCTGGGGGCTGCGTCAGGCACGGGGTGACCTCTGGTTTCCCACCCAGCCTGGAAGCGCGTTGTGGAAAACATGGATTCATCCTCGTGATGCCGCTGGAGCAGCAGTCTGGTCTGTGGGTCTGCTCTCGCAGCTGAGCGGCATCTGGGAAGTCCTGCGGGGTGGCAGATGTGTTAGCGGCACGCTGTCACCCAGGTAACTGCCTTTCCTCCCCTGAATCCTGATTGTCTGGTTCCTCGCCATACCCCGTGGGGCCTCGTGACTTATTTCATCTTATAGTCAACCCTATATTCATCAAAAGGGGAGCAGGCTCCCCTTTTGCAAGCGCAGCCTCCCAGCCCGGGGAGGGTTGTGGGTCAGTAACTGGGCACAGTTGAGGCTGAGACATCGTGGGGAGGTGGAGATCTCACCCACCGTGCTGGGACCCATCAAACAAGCTACCGTGGGGTTTGGAGCAGCCACGATGTTCCCCAGGGGTCTCATCCAGCCCAGCGACTGCGCATAAGAGGGTCCAATGTGCCGGTGGTAGAGCTGTAGCTTCAGGTTGACGCCTGCTTGGTGTTTCAGCTGGCTTCCCGGAGGCAAAGGCTGTTGGACTCAAGCAGCAGCAGTTGTATTGCATTAATTGAATTAAAGGGAGTCCCTAAATGCGTGTGAAACCTCTTGGCTGGCCCAGTACAAAGGGAGCAGCGTCACGGTGAGGCAGTCGTGTACAAAGCGAGCTCATCTCCAGGTTTGCGTGTGTTCAGGGTCAGCAGGGCGTCTCTGCTGCAGGCAGAATACCCGTGGGCGCAGAGACCAGCCCCACGCTATTCAAGCCCGGATTTCACGTCTCTCTTTTAAGGGGAACTCATATCAGTCAGGCAAAAAATGAGTTCCCACAGCTAAGTCCCATAGCTCTTAGCATGCAAAAGCCTTCCCCCGGCTGTAGGCAGGTCACTTGCATGCACGCAGAAGGCTTTAGGAGATTGAATAATGTTTCAGACGATAGTTTTTCCTCTATCACTTCATCAGCTTCTGCACCTTTCCTGAGTTATCCTCAGCACAAACTCCTTCCCCAAAGATTTTCTCCAAGAAAACTACCTCACCAGCCTCATCCCGTCACTTCCATGGGTGCTCGTGGAGCATCCTACTGTCTGAATGGGGACACGAATGTCTGGGGACCCCCCGCTGCAGCCCACAGCTATGATGTCCGGGCGCTTTCAGCAGTGGCATAGACAACTGCCCAATGCAATCGATTATTTCTTTTGGGGAGGGAGCGCTGCAATTGATCTCTTCTTGTCTCTATTGCTTTTTATTGGAAACCTTTTGCTTCCGAGATGCTCATTCGAATACCTCTTGTCTGACATGTCTCTGGTGGTAGTCCGGCGCCCGGTGGGTGGCACGAAGAGGGAGCTTTCTTGGTTTGCAGCTGATGGAGCTCGGGCTGCAGGGTGGGCTTGGGCTTGCGATGTGCTGAAGTCTTGGGGCTGGTTGTCTCACTGTGAATCGATCCCGTGCTCCTGCTCCGTCTGCCTCTGCGTCAGCTTGGATTAATTACAGTACAATGCAATATACATTTATATGGTGTCTGCACAAGTGTCTCAGGGCCCTTTGCAATCTGAAAAATCTAATTAAGGTGCAGCCTCCAACATGAATGCTTATTACCAAAATGTGTACAGCGAGACAGAGGCGGCATGCCTCCACGGCTCAACCAGGAGCTGAATCCACACTCTCGTGGCATTATTAATTACTCAAAGCTTGGTGTCCGAGATGCCAATCGATACCGTGGGCCTGGCTAGATAGCGAGCATGAGGGAGCAGAAGATAACCATCAGCTAGAAACCTGGCGGAGGCTGTTCTTGGCCTGGGAGGAGGAGGAGTCGCTTTGCAGAGACATGCGCGGTAGCAGCACATGTTTACCAGCGACTTTGACGCTGGAAGGTTATTTACTTGATGCAGAAAGACGTCAGCAATATTGAATTTTGGCCTGGGGAAGGTCCTGCCTTGGGGACCAAGCTGGCGATGGGCGCAGCATCGTTCTGCAAGGTTTGCTGCAAAACTTATTTGGCCTTTTTAGTTGGTCTCGCGAGTGGCACCAGCTGTTGGGAACGTCGGGGAGGGAGGGAGGGAGTGCTACAAGTGCGATGAAAGCGTAAATAACCGGGGGAAAAGGGAAAGGAAATGTGAAGTGGCCCTTTAAATGTGAGCCTCCAGAGCCCGGAGCCCAACTAGCGTTCCCTCAAGTATTCAAATGAGATTGCAGCATCAGATTGGTATGCATTAGGCTGGTCTCAATGAAAATTAACATGTAATTGCTTCAAATGAAGTAAGTGAGGAGGTAATCTGTTCTTAAATTGGATTCGCAGGATTTTGTGGTACCATAATGCAGCTGTGAAATGAAATATATTTTAAGGATGATGTCCTCAAGGGGAGAGGGGAGGAAAGGGGGGTGGGGGGGTCTGTACTGGGAAGGGTCCTTTCCCTCCCTCCCTCTCTTGTTTCCGCTCTCATTAGTGCCATTTCACAAATGGGGAGAGGGTATTGGTGCGAGTGGCATGGCTGGGGAAGGTCCCATTGCTTTTGGCTCCATCGTGTTTCCTTCCTTGACGTCCCTCCTGTCCATCCTCTCCCCCTACTTGGTTCTCCACTTTCCTTGTGGCACCAGTGTCTCCTCCGGCACCTTCTCTCAGGGACATGTCCCTATCCCGTCGTGACAGGAGGTCATGAGACGAGGCGCTTGCGCTTTGTTCGTGTGGCATACAACCTTCTGGTTATGTGATGGGGCAGATCTGGCTATGCGGTGGGTTTTGAGTGTCTGTAAGAAGCTGCGTAGGTTCTTGCTAGGGAGCTGGTTTCCATGAGGAGATAGATGTCGGAGCAAGAGGCGCAGGCTACCTTCTTGTCTCGGTCTCTTGTGACTTTGGATGGGGAAGCCTCTTCTTCTGCCAAAGGGGAAGGTCCTCTCCCCATCACCCTGGGACCCAGAGTGGTGCTGCAAGGCTTGGGGATTCATCCCCAAAGGCTTGGGATGCCCTGCTCCTCTCATGCAGTCTTGTGTTGCCTGGACCACCTCTCTCTCTTAATTTTAAGGGTTTGCTCATCATCCTCTTTCTGTCCATGTCTGCCCATCTGCCGGTAGAAGCAATATGAGCTTGGGTGTTGTGATGAAACTGCAATTAGGAGCGTGAGGGAGAACTGGTGTAGGAAGGTGACGTGGTAACCTGCAATTTTTCTCAGACTACAAATACACAGATAGCGTGTAGCAGAATGTGTTTGCTCCAGGTAGACCCAGTTGGTCAGCTACAGCCAGTACCGGTGCAAGCTCCCCCCGTCTCCCCACCGCAGCCCTGCGTTGCAGTGTGCTGGGCTGCTGGAGAGCTCTGCCAGTGCTTTGAAAACCTGATACCCGCTCTTGTGCTCTTGCCTGGGTTGATTTCCCCGCATCGTCCCCCTCAGTGCCCTTCAGCCCTCTGTTTGCAGCACTTCTCGCTCCCGCTTGCCCCCTGCTCCTCCTGTCCCACTGCCTCCTGACTCACAGCATCCTTTAGCAGCCAGCTCCTGCTCGCTCCTCACTCCTCTCCGCAGTCCTGGCAGAGAGCGCTCACCCCTCGCTGTTCCTGTTTTGTGCCTCAACTTCTAAGGAAAAGCCACTTTAGTGATAATTCCCCGCTTGTAATAAGTTAAGTGCATCGCTTCCTTTCGAATACATTTTCAGTGCAGTTAAGCTCAGCAGTCCCTTTGCCTGTGTGCTTAGTTAAACGTGCTCCTTTGCAGACCGTTGGGGTGGATGGCATCGCTTTATTCCCGGGCCATTAGTGTCAATTGTGCAAAGCAGAACCAGGATTTATTCAGGGGGCACAGCTCGTAATTGAGCGAGTTCAGCGCCGGGGAGCGACGCTAACGGCTGGGAGTGCAGCCTGGAGGAACTTACCTGCTGGGCTGGAGGAGGAGAGCAGGAGGTGCTGGGGGGGGCTGAGAAGGCTGGGGAGTTGGGGTGTCTTGAGTGGCTCGACCTGGGGCTTGCAGGTGGCAAAGGAGTGTTTTTCTAGAGAAAAGTGCGGAGCAAGGAGAGAGATCTCCAGTTTTTTGGAGGTAGAGAGAGGAGACTTCTTCTCCACACCTCCTCAGATGAGGAGACCTTATTTTACAGGGTTCAAACCGCTCTGTAATGCTTGGGGGGAGAGGATGAGATCATTACAGAGTTATTTTCTTCTTGTGGCATTTCTCACGCCTCCTTTTGAAGCCTCTCAAGACGGCGTGCAGGCAGCTGCCAGAGCCTGGACCTGGTCTGGGGTGATGCCCTCCCTGCAGAAGGGAGGACCCTTTCGTAGGCAACCCTGGAAGACCGCCGGGGAAGAGATGACTTTTGCCCAGGGCTGTTTGCCTGCTGGCATCCAGGAGCCCCCCGAGCAATGACTTGGGGCTGAGGGAATGCGAAAAAGGAGAAAATCGGGGGGAACAAAATGTCCCTCAAGCTCAGCGCAGGATCCCGGCGCTGCAGGAGCTCTCCGGCGGGGTGGCATTTCATTAGTAAACCAGCCGTGTCCCTGCACAGCTGCCTACAGACGGTTTGGTGCTGGCGTCACCCCCGTTCCCCGGTACCATTAGGACTTTTGGAGGGCACCCAAGCAGATGGAGCAGGAGCACGCTCCTGGGGTCAGCCGCAGGGGTGGGAGCCCGGGTTAGGGACACGTTTCCTCGACGCGCGGTCTCGGAGCGGCTGCCCTCATTGATGTTTTGTGGCACGCTCCGAGATGCTGAGATGGAAGATGCTATAGATGTGCAGAGCCCTGTTGTTAGCAGAGACAATAGGAGGATAAATAGAAAGGCTGGATGAGCCGAGCATGGGAGCAGGGGACTTGGAAAGGTGCTAGTGCACTGCTGCATTGCAGAGAGAGAAAGACTTTTCCAGACAAACCATCCCTGCCTGCTGCATCGCGACCTGCCTGCTTTGCACCGGTCCTCGGTGCCGGCGCAGGGGTCTCCTGGGACTGGCAGGGTGTTGGGTGCACGCAGAGGTGCTCGCCTGACTCGTGGCTGCTCCGTACCCTGCCTTGTGCTCGCTCGGCAGGCTGCAAAGTGGGAGCTCCGGCTCTTTTTGCAGCTCTTCCTTCCACCCCAGTCCGGTTTCCTCCTGTTTCCTTGGCATTTGCCAATAAGCTCATCTAAGGCAGCATACTGGGAGTTGTTTGCAGCTCTGCGAACCCCAGGCAATGAACCAAGGTGGATCTTTTTGAGCCTGGTATATTATTATTAGTGTAATTAGTGTGAATCATTTGCATGTATAAACTTTCAATTGAGGAGATCGGGTACTTTACAAACATGCGTTAACTCGCCCTCCCTGGCAAGGAGGTGCCAAATACCTGTAAAGCCTTGCAGAGGGCGGAAAGGAAGGGCAGGGACTTGCAAGGAACTTGCTGCAGGCTGCAGCGTGAGCCGGTGGGAAAGGCAGGACCTCCCAGTCCAGAGCCCTGACTCCCTCTGCAGCAACCGAGATGAAATTCTGTCTGGGCAGGGAAAAGAGGGGGAAGCACAAAGGTTTTTTATTTTCCACTTCTGAGCACTGCTTTTGACCAGCTCAGCATGATTTTGAAGAAGCACCGGGGCGGCAGCTGATCTGAGGGCACCTCCTCACCCCGCAGCCTTTGGAGATGCTCCGGCTGCTGCAGGGGAGGGACTGGAGGTAGGCGCCAGCCCCAGCGGGGTCCCCCCTTTCCTGCCGGACCCCGCTGCCGAGTTAATAATTTGGTCAGCTCCTGCCTGGCGGGCGGCAGGCTCCCCGTGCAGGGAAGCGGTTTCTCAGCCCTGACAGCGTGCTGTACTGTGAAAAAGTCCTCAGGCTGCGTCTTTGGCGGTGTCACATCAAGGTGAGCTCAAGGGATGCCCTCCAGATGATCTTGCAATTGAGCGCGAGGATGGCTGGGGTGGTCCTGGGGTGCAGGCAAGGATGGATCTGCCAAGAACCCCACCACTGTGTCAACCACACAGGCATGCAGACCCCAGTGGGGATGAGCCTTGAGCCCCTGGGTGAGCAGTTGGGGCTTTCAGCAGGCCGGGATCAAACCTATGGACCATTTTAATCCCACGGTCCATCTGCCACTGTGAACGTCCCCTACTTAGCCCTGCATGGAGCCTGTTACCTGCGTGGGTTTGCACGTCGAGCCTAGTCATCCAGGCTCGATGGACTGAGCTGGGTGTCCCTGCTGCTGCCCCGCTTGCAGCGTGCAGAGGGGTCAGCGGGACGGGATTATTGCTGGAGGTGCACACGCCATTTGCCACATGTGTCGATGAGCACGCGTGCTCTCGGTATGTGCTGTGTGTGTCTCATGCAACGAGACCGGCAAAAAACGCAGTAGGTCTGCGCCAGCCTTGTCTGTCAGGTTGGTGCTTGGTGTGTAGGGTAGCAGTGCGTGTTGGTGCCTATGTGAGCATACGGTGCTGCAGTGAGCGTGTGTGAGCGTACGCAGCCTGTATGTGCACGGAAAGTGAGCAGATGCTGTAAATCTTGCTGAAGAAGGGCTGGATGGGTAGAAATTGCTAGTGCATGACTTAAGCCAATACAACAGAGAGTAAGGAGAGGGGAACCAGATTGGTTGTGGCAGCGAGGGTTTTGGCTTAATATTTATTAGTAAAAAAGCTTCCAGACCACCTTTTCCATGATAACCACAGCTCGGGCTGTCCATGGTGTATGCATCACAGCCTTACGGGGTTGTGGGCAGCATGTGTCCCAAGGAGCATGGGACAATCTGACCCCGGCTTTCCCTTTGCTCAGGAATTGACAGCCAAAATTCTGTTGCCTCCAGAGCGTAAACATCATAGGAAAGTCTATGAGAGCGGTGGGCCTGTGCCTGAATGGGATTGAGTTGTTCACAGCCCGGCCTTTAATTAATCCTAATAAATAACAATAAAATGTGATAATCACAGAAATAAATCTGAGATGTGAAGCTGCTGCCTCCGGCAGCGGTCTAGTTTAGCTGATCATTTATAGCACGGCTGATGGTGCAGAGGCTGGAAGGTGCTACCTGGGACGTGAGATGCTGGGGACAAGGCAGGGCTTGAAGCAGCTTGTCTCCTTGCCTAGCCTCAGTGGGTTTTAAACTAAACCCCAAGCTAGTTCCTACAAACCGATTTCCAGCTTGGTCTAGCCCATAGCAGAGACAAAACACACTGCTGGTGTGGAAGGGATTGCTTCAAAATCCAGAGGTGTCTGGGAACTGCTGAGTTAGACTGGGAAGAAAAAGAAAAGACATCTAGGGATGCTTGATGGCGTCCTGCTGGCGCAACACGTGTGAAACTCCCATCAGGTGGCCTGGATTTGGGAAGGGGTTTCTCTAGGGCGGGCACACAGTGAAAATTAGGTGGTGGTGGAAGGAGAAGCTTGGTCAGGGCCCCAGGTTGGGCCACCAAGTTTGCTGGGGTAAGTCAGGCTTAGCCCCGTCCCTGCCTCCCTGCAATGGCGCTTGTACCCTGATAATTGCAATGAAAGCGGCAATCAGGTTGGTAATTTCGCTGAACTCTTTTCAGTTCTAATTAACATTATTCATTTCTTGTGTGTCCTGCTGGGTTGAGACAATCTGTGCTCTCCAGCCCAGCCCTCTGGAACACCAGTGATCTGCATAAGAGGCAACAAAAAAGTGTTGTGTGCCAATTACTACACTTCAGTAATTAAAAACCTCCTTCCCCCCACTGCTGGGCCACCTCCTCTCCCGTCATTTTCTGTGTGCAAACTCGCGAAAGCAAAGAGAGAAATTCAGGAGGGCATGTCGTTGCTGGTGTGTGCCATCTGTGTCTGCGCCACGAACGCAGGGAGGGACCGGGGGCTGTATGAAGCAGGGGTGGGATCAGTGGTCAGGGCGCTCAGCTTTGGCACCCTGTTGCTTATTTATTCCTGATACTGGATCGTGGCGGCTGCAGTTTGGTCGTGGGCTCTTTGGTAGCAGGTCTTTGTCTGCAAAGCAGCCTGCTCCCCTCTGGCCAGGGCTGTTTTGTCCCCACCGAGGGCTTTGTTGGCATTTTTAGCTCTGCTCATCTTTGTGCTTGTGTTACCTAAGGTGGCAGAAACCTGATGGCGATGTTTTCCCTCTTCCATGTCCAGCTGCTGTCCCTGCAGCCGGGCGGGCTGTTGGCTGCACCCTTGGATCCCTGGCATGGGGTGTGAAGGGTGCAGGCGTGAGGACTTCGGCTCTACGAGCTCAGCCCCTCCGGCTGCGGGGATGCCGGCTGGTTTGGGGGAGAGCGGCTAGTCCTAATGGACCAGCTTGCTTGTAAGGGCAGATAGCAAAGCCAAGGAGCTTTGGCTTGCAAAGATGCTAACGGGTCTGGAAAGGGTAGCACCAGCCTGCGCCTGTATCCCCTTTACACTAGCCGTGCATCATTGCCCAGGGAGTGTGGGACAAGGGCGTGAACAAGCAGGCTGGGACGAGTGGGGAAGGTGCATCCACGCAGCTCTCACCTTTGGTCGGTGCACGCAACTGTCTTAAAGTGCCCAAATTCCGTGGCTCGTGGTCGCTTTGAGGTGCCCTCGGTGGCAGCAGGGAGCAGAGGGTCTGGTGCAGCGTGAGGAGCTCCATCTCTCTGCAGACCACCACTACCTGCCCTCAGGATGGTGCAGCAGTGGTGTGTTAGCAGCGTTTCCACCTCCCGGAGGAGAAACCCTGGGGCTTGGGACTCTGGGTTGGGAGGGAAACAGCAGAGAGAGGGAGCAGTATCATCTCCTCCTTGTGCTGACAGACAGCAGTTTTTCATCTTCCTGGAGGAGAAGGCCTTGCCTTCCAAGCAGGAACATAACAAGGATTAAGGATCTTGAGAGAGAAAATTACCTCACCTGCGCTTAATTATTTTTACATCTTCTTTTTGGAGGCAAATGCTCTTTTCCGGCACCCTGGGGACGTCTCTCTCCCCTCCCTCCCTGGCACGTCGTGGGGCGAGAGGGAGGGTGAGAGCCTCCAGTGAGGTGGAGGAAGCATCTCTGGGCGTTGCACCTTGCCAGGAGCGGGGTGGAAAAGGGGGAGGCTGTAGGCTCGGCGGTGGCTTTGCTCTCCACCTGTGCTCGGAGCCTGGCTTCCCAGCCAAAGCCAAAGGCTTTCCGCTCGGCTGCCTGCGTGCGGGAGAGGAGGGCTTCCCATCCCTGCGCCGGGCTTGTGGAGAGGGGAGCTGCTGGAGGAGGGAAGGGGGAGCAGATGGAGGGGCTGGAAGAGCATCGGGTCGCTGCGGTGAGCCTCGGCCGCGGGGCCCTCGAGCGGTGCTTGCGCGAGGAGGAGCGGGGTTGGCACGGTGGTTGGAAGGAGCTCGGGTAGGAGCACAACCCGCCATTCCCTAAATAGCACTCTGTATCCAGAGGTCAAAGTGCGTCTTTCCTGGGAGCTGTTTCTCCACTTTTTTATATATATATATTGGCTTGGGAGCTTTAAGAGGCAGGGAAGAAAATAAAATAACAACTTTAAGCTTGCCGATCCTAGGGACAGAGAAGCGTGTCTAGGTGATAAGAGGAGATTGTGACCGGGTGCTGTGAAGGGCGAAAGCACTTATTTCACTGTTGCCTCATGCGTTACCTGAGCCCCGTTGCTTTTCAAAAGCACTTAAATGCCCATATGATAGAGGGAATGCTTGGATTACACACTGTCTGGCTCCATTATTATCCAGGGATCTCCAAGCTGATGCATTTCACAAAAAAACTGGTGTGGAGGAGGAGAGAGGAAATATATATATTTAGTTCAGCCTGCTTACAGGTCCTCAGGGATAATCTCCACAAAAGGGACCAGTCCGAGAAATTCAAGCCACGTCTGGCTTCTCATCACCCAGTCCTTCTCCGTGATACGGCTTTGGCAGTGAGGGTGGACACCCCTGTGTTTGTGCAGGAGTGCTGCTCGCTGCAATTGCAGGAGCCTATTTCATGCCATTGCAATGGGCAGGCCAGAGCCAAGCACCAAATACTCACCTGCATTTTATTCAAACCCCATAGGTCTAAGCTACCAGCATAGTTGAGGTCCAGAGTACAATAGACTAAAACCATCCTCTAGGAAGAAATCTCAAGTTTTGTTCAACTTGAGCAACTAAACTCTCAGGTTTTGCTCAAGTTGTAATGCAGCTGAGAGCAAGAGCCGAGTTCTTGGTGTTCAGCCCAGGCTGAATCTATTGCTTTTTTAATGTAGATAATAAAAATCTGCTCACGTTTAATTTATTATTATCGTAATATCATTATGGAACAGCAGTAAAATTGTTTAATTTATTGGATGTTTTTCACACCAGAGAGGGAGGATGGTGCAGTAGCTTGGGTACTTGCTTAGCAAATCAGCAGGGGAGTCCTGGGCTGCAGACTACCCGTCTCGCCTTGGGCACGTCACCTCACGGGGATCCATCATCCCTAACCTCCAAATGTTGCGTGCTGAGGCTGAGAGGGTTATTTAGGCTTCTCCTGTAATCACTGGGGCCAAAGAGATACCTCCCAAAAGAGGCTAGATGAGACCAGCTTGTCCCCGGGTGGGTACCTGTGTCTCCGCTGGCACCAGCAGCGGACACGGGAAGGGCAGCAGCCCGCCAGCGAGGAGGCAGACGGGCAGATGCAGGGGGAGAGGCTGTAGAGGGCTGCATGCGTCTCAGCGAGGACTCGAGCTGTCTTGCAGGTTGCTTTTATTATTGCTGCTTACTCAGGAGCTTTGCCCAAGTGTGCTCCTCCTGAGAAACAATCCCTAAAGCGTCAGGCTGAGTCCCTGATGGACCGCGTGCCACAGTTATACTTGTCCTTGCCGTTAACTCCCCTGCTACCGCCGTCTGGCATATATAGCCCATTAAGCCCCTTGCATTCGGCGAGGTTACCCCGTGCGAGACCTCCCAGAGGCTGCCGCTCTCTCTTTCGGTGCCTCCGAAGTTAATTTGCATCCCAGCCACTGCACAAGTAATGAAGTAGATTGGGGAGAATATAAACAGCGGACCTGAGGCTGAGTGGTTTTATGTAGGGACATTATCTTCTGTCACCAGCATCCAGCAAAGCATGGCTAAGTCCTAATCCCAAACTTGCTTGGAGAGAAGCGGGGTTTTAGCTGGCTTGGGGGGCTGCAGGCTTCTGCTGCCTAAGGAAGGGCTTGGACAGCAGGCCCTGTGTTCTTCACCCATCTGGAGGCAATTCGTGGAAGTGGAGGATTCAAACCTTGCTTGGGGACGTGGGAACTGAGGGTTACAGAGCTGGCGGATACCATCAGGGGAAGCAAGACTGGCCTCTGCTACTGTGGACAAAATAATCCCTGTCAGGAGCAAAGTCTCTTCTTAAGTTTGTGCTGTGTTGTCTTCAGGGGGGCTCAGTTTCCTAAAGAGGCTGGAAATAGAAGATTTCTGCCTCCAAAACATCACTTGATAAGTGAAATGGTTAGCTGGGGTAAGGCGCAGTAAGTGAGGGGGATGCAGTGATGCAGGTGATGGGAAGGGAAGGAAGAGCTGACAAAAGGGACAAATGGTAAGAAGCTCAAGGTTTCTCTTTAGAGGTGTGTCAGAGCTGGCTTTCTCCTGAGATAAATTTTCCTCGCTCCTTTGTGAAGCAGAGCGAGCTGCTTTCCCGGCTCTGCTTTGCATTTCTTTGCCTGGCTGCAGGGATGTGAAGGTCTGCAGAGAGAATGACAAGTGATGGGTTCGGGCAGGAGGTAGCAACCTGCATCCCCCCCCAAAAAAAGTGTGGTTTGGACTCATGATGGAGGTTTTGGCTCAGCTTTGGTTGTCTCCGAGTTTGCAAAGGAGCAAATGGGAATGGAGGAGTGAAAAGTCCTTTGGTGACTGGTGCTGGGTGGCTCTGACCTCTCTATGCCTGAAATCGTTGTGAAGTTCTTGGGCAAATCTCTGGAGCCACCAGTTTAGATGGATGTCGGTGCCCCGAGCACCGCAGGTAAAGTGCTGACATTGTCCTCTTTGGACACTGAAAGCACTTGGTCTCTGAAACTGCTGCTGGCAGCAAAGCTAAAAATAGTTCCAGGAGGACCAGGAGGGGCTGGGGAAGGGAGGGCAGAGCGCCCAAGACCAGCGCGCTGATGGGTCACCTCTCTGCTTCTCCCCAGGTGCTCCGTGGATAACCGAGTCACCCGAGTGGCCTGGCTGAAACGCAGCAGCATCCTCTATGCCGGCAATGACAAGTGGTGCTTGGACCCTCGGGTGGTGCTCTTGGCCAACACCAAAACCCAGTACAGCATCCAGATCCAAGATGTGGACGTGTACGATGAGGGCCCCTACACCTGCTCCGTGCAGACAGACAATCACCCCAAGACATCCCGTGTCCATCTCATCGTGCAAGGTAAGAGGAAGGGAATTCATGGAAGGGTTGGGCTTGGTGCTTTGATTTCTGTTCCTCCCTTTTGCCCTGGTGTCTTCTCCTCCCGTTGCTTGAGCGTGTAAGACGACTTGGTGCAAACGTAGAAGCTGGTCAACAGGCTTGGAGAGTCCCGGTGAAGCTGGGCAATGCATTTATCCAACTTTCCTGGAGTAGTCACGGGGCTTTGATACAGGCAGCTCTGCCTCCCGAAGTAGTCACTGGCAAACCCATGTTGCTGGTTGTTGTTGTTGTTGTTGTTGTTGTATTTTGATGATGTTTTTTTGTTTTCCATGCTGGAGGCAATGCTTGAAGTAAAACTTGTGTTGGGGGAAAAGAGAGAGCTGGCAGCTTTGTGTACTTTGCGGGGGTGTGTGTGTATGCCTAGCAACAATATGTGTTTGTGTGTTGAAACTCCGTACTTCTGTGAGGCGGAGGAGGAGGAGGAAGGCCAGCATGGGGTGGTGGAGCGTTTGCGGTGGCCAAGCGTGCCGAGGCTGCACGGTCCGCGGGGTGCATAGGTGTGCTCTTCAGCAAGCGTGCAAGCACACGCGGGCCCTCAGGAGGGGCCGTACAAGCATGGCCACACACAACGGTCAAGCAGATGGACATTCATGCGAGATAGCTCCCGTGTCTGTGCTGCGGGACTTGGTGGGGACGTGCGCTGGGCAAGGGGGAGCCTTGCGTGGTGGGACATATGGGGCATCCTTAGGGAGGCAGCCTCGGGGAAGATTAATGGAAAATTTCTAATCCCTTGCTAGCAACCTTTTTCCCTTCTTCTGTGATTTGGCCAGGAGCCCTCTTAGCATGACACACCAGCTTGAGTATTGGAATCTCGTCTCGGGCTAATTTTCGAATGCTGATGGGTGTATTGATTTGGAAACAAGCTGGGTTAAAAAGGCATTGGTCTTGTACACAGAGTTGGGTTGAGCTAATCCGCCGTCGATATGCCCGGCCTGAGTGTTATTGACAGCCTAATGAATAGAAGGGGGAAAAAAACCCAAACCCAGGGCCTTTATTTCCCCCCTCCCTCCCTTTGCGTTTTCTCTTTCCTCTTCAAGCAATCAAGCAGGCTAAACAGAGCCGGACTTTCTCCATCTCCATTAACCGCTGAGAGAAAGCGGATGCATTGCCAGCCCGGGTCCTTGCTGTTTATCTTGCAATCTGTTAATACCTGCCTGAGTTTCTTAAGCCAAAGTCGATCACCCGCAAGTTCTGAAGTCGCTATCAGGCGCTGGGGTGATGCAGGACAATTTCTATCGGCTCTCTTCTGATTCCTGTTTCCTGACCTAAATTTCCCATATCACCAGACGTCCAGGTCCATCCCTTGCTATATCGTTAGGAAGAGATGTTTGGGTACTGGAGGAAAAGGTCATATCTTAACTCCTTGCAGCGGTACAGTTAAATACTGGAGGATTCAGTGATGGGCTCAGTGCTGAACATCCTCGCTGCTGCCGACAAATACCGGCTGTCAGGAGCGGGCCCCCTTAATTTCAAGAGCTATTGCTCGGCTCACCCAGCCCTTTCTCGGGTGGAAGGTGGCAAGAGCCTAATGTGCAGCAACGCGCTGGAGCAGGACATGAAAGTGAATATCGTGTCCAATTAAAGGGAAGCCTGCCTTAATGACCCCAATTAAAATTTGGCTGGGGTGCCAGGGTTAACTCTCCTGCCTTGGAAAATGGGCCCAATAAATACAGAAGCTGGTATAATCCTGTCCTAAAAGACATTCAGCTTGCGAAAGCAGTGCTTTACCCCTCCCTCCCAGGAAAGCAGGGTGTCCGAGAGCCAGATTTCAGGGATGTGCCAAGTTCAGTGTGTGGCTGTGGGACCTCTTGCCCCTTCCTGCAGCCTGATAGGAAAGGAGAAGCGGTGAGAAGTGGTGGGAAAGGGGGTCTCCCCTTTTAAACAAGGTTAGTCCAGGTGAAGCCAGAAAGAGGGAGATGGGCAGGTTGCTTTAAGCAGGTCCTGACTTTCCCCTTGCTGCCCCAGGGAAAGGCTTGGGGGCACAGCTCTGGAGGCAGGAGCACTCCAGCCTCTCGGGATGCAATTAAATCGTGCCCCGGGGCAGGCTGCGCTCTCCAAAGGGACTGGCCATGGAGGGGCAAGGAGCTCTTCCCCTTCCAGCCAGGATTTCAGCAGCCTGCTGCTCCCCCAGGCAGGCGAGATGGGTGCGTATCGACCAGGGTCCAAACACCCTCAGCCCATGTTGTACATCCCTCCTTCTCCCCAGGTTTAGGGGATATCACCGGGAAATGGGCACGGATGGAGAGAGCGAGGAGCTGGGGCATCCCTGGTGTCTGCCAAGGGCTGCTGGAGGAAGCAGTGCTGAACCATCTAAATAAACATCATCAACGCCGCTGTCCTCCATTTCTTTCCTGTGTTTTAAGTATATGGGCCAGACGTGTCCATCAAAGAGACCCGGTGGGTCAGGAACAGTGTAGTTACGTGTACTTCTTCTCCTTTTCCTGAGGGGAAAGAGCAAAAACCAGAAGAGGGATAGGGGTGGGAGAAGGAGCTTCCTTTAGAGTATGAGGGTTGAGGATGGTCCCCTAAGGCAGGAGAGAATCGGGTAGAAACCACCAGGAAGCAAGGGTGTCCAGGCTGCAGCAAGGGAAGTGCTGCAAATTTATTTCTAGGTTGACTCTATTGATGGTTGAGATCCCAAAATAGGTGGGTAGAAGGCACATCAAGAGCTAATTTAGCCTGTCCCCCTGCAACGAGGCAGAGACATCGCTGGCAAACACGTGTGAAAGCTATTCTTGAAAATCTTTAACAAAGCAGGTTCTTCAGTCTCCCTAGACGATCTATTCTACTGCTTCGCTACCTTTATAATTAGAAAATGTATAGCTAATATCTAACTTAAACCTTCTTTGTTGCAAATGAAGTGGAGTTTTTCTCAGCCTATCCTCAGCGGACGTGGGGAACAATTGATCAATGTCCTCTTTGTAACAACCTTTAGCTTTTGGGAAGGTTGTTATCGTGTTGCCCCTTAGCCACCTTCTTTCTGAAATGATGCAAGCCCCGTTTCTCCCACCTTTCCGCGTCGGGCAGGCTTTCAGAAACACTTGCCTGTCTTGAAATCCTGCTACAAAAGGCAAAAGGTGATTGCTGCCGATCCAGGAATAGCAGGTCGGTGCAGCTCTCCTTCCTGCTGCCCGTGAGCCTCTGCGGTAATGTGGGACAAATGAGCCCAGGAATGAGACAACAGACCCTTGAAGCATTGAATGCTTCAAAGTTCAGACCTGCTGTTTTGGGGACTCCTTTAAACGGGGTCAGGCTCCGCGTTGGCGATGCCAAGTTGATGTGAGCCAGCAACATAGCTGCAAAAGGTACAAGGAGGTTCTTTGCACCTGGATCTCCCCAGGAAAGAAGATCCCAGACTATGGCTGGACCGAAAATGGAGCGCCCATGTCATCTGCAGTGTCTGGAAGGTGGTCCCTGCCTGTCCCGCTCGTTCAGCCCTCATTCCTTCTTGGGAGGAGTTGCCGTAAGACCAGACAAAGCACAGGGAAGCAGCAGTGCCCGTGTTTGCAGGAGTTTGCTTTGGACCCTTGGAAAGAGAGAGGCGTTTCTGGGTGAAAATCCCAAAGAGACAGAATCCAGAGGAGCCCCACTTGCAATAGGCAAGCTCTGAGCTTGGAGGGAGGCAGAAACCCCAGAGCGAGAAAGAGGACTTGGGCCCCATTGACCTCTGAGGAGTGATGCTTTCCCTTCCTCTCCTGTATCCCACTCCGGTTTCCTTAGCAAGCCCCACTTCTTGGCCCCTGCAGCAGCATCTCAGGCACAGCCTCCCCCTTCTCCCCCGCTCCCCGTAGGACACGTCACCTATTTAAGCTGTTCTCTGGGTTCCTGGGTTTAAAAGAGGGAGGGGAGGGAGGAGGAGGACGGTGTCTGGAAAGCTCTTATTTGTATTGATAATAAGCCATCTCCAATGCACGCCTGCAAAACACTCCTACTGCCTTGTAAGATGCATTAAGGAAAGTTGGCCTTATCTCGGCGCGGGAAATGGACTTGGGAAGGAGGCACGGTGCCTGCCAGAGTTTAATCTCACTTAGGCACACAAATTTGCATGATAGAAAATGGTGGAATTTAAGTGCTCAGAAAGAAAGAAAGAAGGGGGAAAGAAAAAAAAAAAGGCAGACAACTGGGGATATTAGGCTTTCTCGCTTCTTTATCAGTTTCCCTGGCCCTATCTGGCTCTTTCTGTTGTCACTGGAGCAACTAATCACCCCTCCCCTTTTGTTTG
>NW_009235515.1:74383-75569 GCF_000690835.1 Fulmarus glacialis
AACGCTTGCCCTGCCGAGTGGAGGGAAGGAAGGATCGATCCCTGCAGTCATCATCACTCTTGTCCAAAGGCCTCAAGGTGGCTTGCAGGGAAAACACAGTAGATAGGAACGCATTGCTTGCGCCTTGGAGCTGCTCAGAGCCTTCCTGTCCACCCTCCGCCCAGCAGCTTTGGCACCGCTGCAGGAGCCAGGAGGTCCGGCTGGCTTGCCCTGCCGAGTGGAGGGAAGGAAGGATCGATCCCTGCAGTCATCATCACTCTTGTCCAAAGGCCTCAAGGTGGCTTGCAGGGAAAACACAGTAGATAGGAACGCATTGCTTGCGCCTTGGAGCTGCTCAGAGCCTTCCTGTCCACCCTCCGCCCAGCAGCTTTGGCACCGCTGCAGGAGCCAGGAGGTCCGGCTGGGTGCCCGTGGGGCTGAGCCAAAGCCAGCGGTGCTGGGGGTGAGGAGGGGCAGAGGGATTTGCTCAGGGCTGTTTGGTAACTCAGTGGCTGTGAGGGTGTGTAGATGTTGGCCATGTGTGTAGACGTTGGCCATGTGTGTAGGTGTTGGCCACGTATGAAGCCATGGGCTGGAATTTCACACTAGGTAGGCTGCTTTCCCAGCAGAAACCATAGGAGCTGCTTCTGGCATGGGTTTTTCTGGTGTGTCCATACCTTTCCCCCTCTGAGAGCAGCTGTCCTTTCTAGAAGCAAAAGCAGGTTTAGATAATGCTTTCTAAAAGGCACGCGGAGAGCTGGGAGACCCTCCCCAAACTGGTGGGGGCGAAGAAGCCGGCAGCACGAAATCGAAATCCTCCCTCGCTTCGCCGGCGCTCTCGGCTCCTTTGACTGATGCCTTCCTTCCCCGTCTCTCCTTTGTTGCTAATCACAGTCCGTCCGTCAAAGCATCTTTGCCTTTTGTATCAGGGCTGTTGTTGAGGACTGAAGGTCTCCCACGCGCTCCCGCGCACTGTCCTAGTTGTTGGCTTTGCATCCCTGTTTTGCTCTGCCCCCTGGGAGCATCCCCTCCTCTCCGCTGCTCCCGCACCCGTTGCTGCCCCCGGATCTCTCCATTTCTCAACCCTCCCTCCCTGGGTTACCAGCCCTCGCTTCTCCGCGGGGGTCCGTCAGCCCAGTGGATGGGTTTAACGTGCCCATCCGCGGTCCCTCGCGGCGTGGCCGCGCGCCCGGCGTGCGGCTGGGCA
>NW_009235516.1:0-216 GCF_000690835.1 Fulmarus glacialis
CTGCAGTAGGGGGTAGCAGTAACACCCACCGGTTCTCAGTTTAAATGAGAGCCTCTGTTCCGAGAACCTCCGCAAATAAACTTTTTCTTCCCCTTGAAAACTACCAACGGCACAACCCCTCTTCCAACTTTTCCTCTCCTCTGCTGAGTAGCATTCGCTCTATTTCAAACGATTATTTTTCAGTCGCGTCACTGAGAGATTTACAAGAAATCCCCC
>NW_009235516.1:280-637 GCF_000690835.1 Fulmarus glacialis
ATTTACAAGAAATCCCCCAAACTTCACGAAATAACATAACGTCTCGATTCGGGTTCAAACGTCCTCGCGTGACTTTCCCGACTCGAAAATCCCTTGTACCGCCCTCTCCTCCCTCCGCTTCCCCCGCCCCACCGCTTGGGGGTTCAGACCCGATCGCGTTTGAATTAGGCGAAGCGGGGGGGGCCGGAGCCCTCACTCCGTGCCCAGGCGCGATCAGCCCGGCTCTTCATCTTCCTCCCTCTCCGGCCAGCACGGAGGGCAGGTGTTTTTAAGAAAAGAGCTACCTTCTAACGAAATCTTGTCGGAGCTTTCCTACTTTCAGAGCTGACCGTCAGAAAAACCCAGCGAGGTTTTTCC
>NW_009235516.1:782-1040 GCF_000690835.1 Fulmarus glacialis
CCCTCCTCCCCGCTGTTTCCCCCCTGCCAAAAAGGCAGGAGCCGGCTCAGCCACGTACGGTACTGCAGGTAGAGAGACAGGAAAAAGCCATCATACCTCCCCCATTCTTAAAGGCCAGGTACGGGAACCTCCAGACATTGCCCAGCCCCACTGCATAACCCACCATGGAGAGGATGAAATCCAGCTTGCTAGACCAGTTCCCTCGGGCTTTATTTTCGTCCCCTACATCGTCTTCCTAAAAAGGGGGAAAAGGGGGAG
>NW_009235517.1:0-584 GCF_000690835.1 Fulmarus glacialis
GGTAGATCGGCTCAAGACCATACGACCTGATGTTTTGCAAAGCCCATTGAAGGCAGTGCAAAAACTGCTAGGTGGATATTTAGGTAAACTATTCAAACTTGTGTAAGAACAGTTTTTTATCCCATTAAAATGTTAGGGGAGAGAAAACAAAACAAAAATAGCTTTAAATTTATGCATATTACTATCGAACAACGAATGAAAAGAGCGTAATTCTGTATTTTGGGGGGTATTTTTGCTATTTGAGAAGTTGGAAGATGAAATACATCTTGCTCTTGCCTGTCTACCTAAGCTCCTTATCGGTAAGGTAGCAGGTAAAGTATTTACAAAGCAAATTTTAAGGCTGGAGATTTACAAGCGAAATAGAAGTTTGCATGTGAAAAGGAAGCCCTGTTCCAGTGTATTATGTATTATGCATCTGAAGCCTGTGAGAGTCCTCGCTGCTGTGGACTGGGAGATCAAACTTGGTGCTGATGTTTCAGACCGTAGGGTGACTCCTGGGTGGTGCCCGCAGCCGAGCTTGTCCTTTTATTCCGTTGCTCTGGGATTTTTTTGTGGTGTAGAGGGAGTGCAAATGTTGAACCGCT